>NC_141818.1:1520783-1640783 GCF_982586985.1 Callionymus lyra | reverse complement strand
TGTACGTCTGTATATTACAAAATAATACTTTTATAAGGTATAGTATGGAGGAGATACTTTACCAATTAACTTATTGAGATTTTTGTTTAGAAAAAGAAAGTATATATATTAGTTCATAATATGATGTAGGACTTAAAAACATTAGCAACTCGCCCATACTTTTTTTTTTTTTTAAATAACTTGAAATTCTAAAATCTAAAAAAACAGTTTTAACCCTTTAAATTCAAAATAAACCTATTCTTTACAAGATCCCAGGTTTAATATACGTTTCATCTTCAGGTGTCCATTTAAATGAATGTCTTTCAAATTAATGTATTTATAAGAGAGTTTATGGAGAGAACAGATAGTGTTGCCAATTCTTCTTTATCTTCTAGGCATGAACCAAACAAGAGTTTAAATCTTTCTCTTTTTTTTTAAAGAGAATAATGTGCTTTTCAGAAATGTACACAGTTGCGTTCCTGGTGATGACGTCACGATAGGACTGACGCGAGGATATTTTAATTTTTATCATTTCTATTAAGGAATTAAACTTCATAACGTCAGAACGTCAACGTTGACAGTAATAACAACTATTAAATAAAATAAAAATAACGCCGCGCCACTCAGCCAATCAGAGGAAGTGACGTCACTGACGTATCGTTTATTGTTCTTCTAAAAGTTCTTCTACAATGATAAATCAAATTAATACAGTTACTTATTGTGCATTTGGAGTTGAAGCACACTCACAAAGTTAATTTGACTTTTAAAAGTTATTATTTTATTTTATAAAAAGTAAATTAAGAAAGAGCGAAATTAAATGAAGTGACGTCATCACTAGTCGACAGCCAGAGCAAACTGTACGCAAACGTTCCGTTTATCCCAGTGAATAACGTCTTGAAAGGCCTTTTAAAAAAAATCCCGAGTTCCTTTGAAACGCGCATGTTGAACCTCTGCTGTGGCGGTGCTCACCAAATGTCTCCCTCTAGTGTTCGGATGGCGACACTACACGTGCTGCTTCCCCGCCTCCTCCCGTCAGTCATGAGTGTTGGATGTTTGACCTTCTTGACCTCTCGAGATGTAGCTTCCGCTGGAGTGACACAACCTTTTCCTCGCTGCGCTGCGTTCATCGTCACACACACTGTTATTTTTCTACACGGAGACTTCCACGGGCGGAGAAACTATTTTTACATTGTGAAGCTGTGAATATTTCTTTTTGTGTTTTTTCTTCTGCATCCCACACGGCTGTTATACTACAGATGTAGCATTTAAATAACGAGTGTGTGTCCGTGTGAAGATTGTCGTGCTGCATGCACACAACAGCTGCATGTTGTCGCATGTGTGACCGGACGCTTCCTTTTTAATCTCTGCTTCTCCAGTGTCTGTAGCCGTCGACCTTTGACCCCGGTCCACCGATGATGGTTTGTGTGCGAGTGTGTGTGTGTGTGTGTGTGTGTGTGTGTGTGAGAGTGTGTGTTTCGGCATGAGTCGCGGAGAAAACTGTTGTCCGGCTTTGCTTTCTTGACAAAAAACTGTGTTTGTAATTCCAAGTGCCAGTTGGACATCCTGGTGTGCGAGCACTCGTGCGATGTTTTGTAACACGTGTGTATCGTTCGTTTCACTTCTTCGTTTCGCTTTTTCCACTCGTAGGTGCAGGAAATAAACTCGCCATGCCTTACACGCGTGTTCTTCCTCCTCGCGGCCAACCATCGCAGTGCATTACAGATGAAATCACGTGATTTTAATAAATGTGTTTAAATATTTAACTAAAATATATTATTTTAATTTATACTGTACTTCAGGAGTGGGACAATAATTAAATATGTGGGGAAAAAAGTAAATAAAAAAGGACAAATTATGAAACTATAGTTTTGTAATTATGCCTGATATTGTAATTAAAAAAAAAGCTAACGTTTTTTTTAATGTTTAGATACTTTATATCTATTTTCCCGCCAAAATATGTTCTTACCTTTGTTTTATGTAATTGTTTCATTACATTCGTTTTTTTCCCATTCATTTTAAGGCACAATAAATATGCAATATAAGGGGAAAAGGATCTCGATAAAAAAAAAAAAAATTAATAATGACTAATTCAATATAAAACTTCATAAGTGACATGAATTTGGTGACCATCAGAGTTGTAATTACAAAGCTATTAAAAAACATATGTGAAATATTGCAAAAAAATAGCGATTTTGAAAATTTAAAAAAATAATTAAAAAAACGAATGAGTGTAGTAACTTGATATGAAGGTACTTCATAAGTGACATGAATTTGGTGACCATCGCAATTGTAATTGAAAGAAAGTCTGCTGGTTAAAATCAGACAATATTTTTCAACACTACATTTTTGTCAGTGTAAGTAATTTATTACTTTTAGTAATTTGTAAGTAAATCCTGCGAGATCCAGGCTTTGACTGAGGACGAGAGGATACAGTGACTCCAGCAGCTTTTAAAGCTGATGTTTGGACATATTTTCAAAACAAACGAAATCAGTTACGACTTCGTCAAGAGTCATGTGGTCTGTAAATACTACAACACCAGAGTCAATTACTAGACAATACTACACATATATCCTTGTTACTACAGTATCACAACACCAGAGTCAAGTACTCGACAATACTACACATATATCCTTGTTACTACAGTATCACAACACCAGAGTCAAGTACTTGACAATACTACACATATATCCTTGTTACTACAGTATCACAACACCAGAGTCAAGTACTCGACAATACCACACATATATCCTTGTTACTGCAGTATCACAACACTAGAGTCAAGTACTCGACAATACTACACATAGATCCTTGTTACTACACTATCACAACACCAGAGTCAAGTACTTGACAATACTACAAATATATCCTTGTTACTACACTATCACAACACCAGAGTCAAGTACTCAACAATACTACACATATATCCTTGTTACTACACTATCACAACACCAAAGTCAAGTACTTGACAATACTACACATATATCCTTGTTACTACACTATCACAACACCAGAGTCAAGTACTCGACAATACTACACATATATCCTTGTTACTACACTATCACAACACCAAAGTCAAGTACTTGACAATACTACACATATATCCTTGTTACTACACTATCACAACACCAGAGTCAAGTACTCGACAATACTACACATATATCCTTGTTACTACAGTATCACAACACCAAAGTCAAGTACTTGACAATACTACACATATATCCTTGTTACTACACTATCACAACACCAGAGTCAAGTACTCGACAATACTACACATATATCCTTGTTTCTACAGTATCACAACACCAGAGTCAAGTACTTGACAATACTACACATATATCCTTGTTACTACAGTATCACTATATATTGTATAAGGGTGTTGGAAAATATTGATATGGCGATCATCGCAATAATTTACTTTATTATTATTCAACAGGACTGTATAGATTTTCTTTTCTATTTTAATAATTGTATTAAGAATAGTTGTTTATTATTTGAATAGTTAGTTATTTAATGGTTTATATTTCTTGGTTTATAAAATGAATGAATTATAAACTAATTAGATTTAAAATTGACATTAACATGCAAATATACCCAGCGTTCATTTTTGTGTTGCAATTAAACTTCCGGCCGCTAGATGGCAGCAGTCATTACTTCCTCTGTACATTGAAATCCAGGGGATGACTGAGGATGAGAGGATACAGTGAGTCCAGCAGCTTTTAAAGCTGATCTTGTCAATACACATTTAGTTATTTGCTTACGTCTCAATTGAGCTCAGAAAGTTTTATTTTCAGTCAAGAAGGTTCAAAATCAAAATTAGGTTTAAGTTGAGTTTTGAATGATGCAGTAACAAGACATCACTTCTTACATTTACATCATCAATGAAAAATATTGATTTATTCAAGAAAAGATTGACTGATCAACGGGCTACATTAGAGGTTTTTGAGGTGGTGGCCGCCAGGGGGCGCCAGAGGGTTCTATGAAAAGTGAAGGGAAGAGTATAATATAATAATGATGATGAAATTTATTTAATGATATGATACAATACAAACGATCGAACATGTTCAACATTGATTCCATGAATATTACATTCAAATATTCGTCTGAAATGTGTACTCATTAAGCATTTGTATCATGAAATGGAACTAACTTGTGATTAATTAACATTAAATAAATCCAATAATATATTATTTATTTGAAGTGTTAAAACCTAATAAAAAATGGCAAAAACGAACCTATTAAGAAAAGAATTTAACAAATATATTGTTAAAATAAATACATAACTTGTTTTGTAATAAAGATGTATTTTTAAAACAATATAAATATTTTGTATTTTATTTTAATCGTGTATATATATGCAATAAATATTTCTTCATACAATTATATTTAATATATTGTATTGTAAAAAGTGCACTATAATAAATACAAAAAGTTACTATTATTATTATTAGTTGTGTGTATTTTTGTGGTTCATCTTATTAAATCAAAATAATACATTTAAAAAAAAAAATTGTAACTTAATCTGTAATTAAGTTACTTTTAAAAAAAAAATGTATATATACATTACAAAAATATTTTACACATGCAATAAATATTTTCTTCTGTATATTATATTGTATTATGAATAAAATAATAAAAAGCATTACTTATTTATTATTATTCTCATTATTTTTAAATTCAAAGTTAATTTTATTCATAAGTTCTGAATCATGGGAGTTTATATATATTTGTGTTTTTCCTAAACTAACTCATTATTGGCTGTAAAAGATACACTTGAACGTGTTTATTGAAGAAAAACAACATGTCACGTTAAAACCTCATGTTTCCTCCCGACAGCCGACCTGTTTGACATCCTGCTGTCAATGCTCGACATCTACCAGGAGTTCGTCCGGAACCACCAGTATAGTCTGCAGGTTCTGGCCAACTGCAAGCAGAACCGGGACTTCGACAAGCTGCTCAAACAGTACGAGTCCAACGGGGCCTGCGAGGGCCGGATGCTGGAGACCTTCCTCACGTACCCCATGTTCCAGGTGTGACCTCCACCCCCCCGGGAGTGATTGTTTCAACAAGTGTTCAATGTTGTTTGATTTCTCCACCTACAAGATCCCTCGCTACATCATCACTCTGCACGAGCTGCTGGCGCACACGCCTCACGAGCACGTGGAGCGCAGGAGTCTGGAGTTCGCCAAGTCCAAGCTGGAGGAACTGTCCAGGTGAGGGTCTTGTACGAAGTTAAAACTGGTGCGTTTCTCCCACATACTCCGGGTTGGATCACGGTACGAATGTGTAGTTACGTCAATGCAGGTGACTAGTACAGATCTCATGTCACGGGCATGTGGGACTTACGAACCCGTTTTCACTCCATACTCTGGTCCTGGGTTTGATTGTGGACTTTGCTCAAGAGTTCTTTGTGTTCAGGGTGATGCACGACGAGGTGAGCGACACCGAGAACATCCGGAAGAACCTGGCCATCGAGAGGATGATCGTGGAAGGATGCGGCATCCTGCTGGACACCAGCCAGACCTTCGTCCGCCAGGGTGAGTCCTCTGAACCAGGGTGAGTCTTCTGAACCAGGGTGAGTCCTCTGAACCAGGGGGTGAGTCTCCTGAAGCAGGGTGAGTCCTCTGAACCATGGTGAGTCTCCTGAACCAGGGTGAGTCCTCTGAACCAGGGGCGAGTCCTCTGAACCAGGGTGAGTCTCCTGAGCCAGGGTGAGTCCTCTGAACCAGGGCGAGTCCCCTGAACCAGGGTGAGTCCCCTGAACCAGGGTGAGTCCCCTGAACCAGGATGAGTCGCCTGAAACAGGGTGAGTCTCCTGAACCAGGGTGAGTCTCCTGAACCAGGGGTGAGTCCTCTGAACCAGGGCGAGTCCCCTGAACCAGGGTGAGTCCCCTGAACCAGGGCGAGTCCCCTGAACCAGGGTGAGTCCCCTGAACCAGGGTGAGTCCCCTGAACCAGGATGAGTCGCCTGAAACAGGGTGAGTCTCCTGAACCAGGGGTCCCCAACCTTTTTTTTCACCACGGACCGGTTTAATGTCAGTATCAAGATTTCGCGGACCGGTGCAAGTACCATTTCAGTCCGGACACTTCCTACATGATGACGACACACGTCACAAATGTGTCTTCAAAAGCTTTTTTATGAGTAAAAAGATATAAAAATTCAATATAAATGTGAAATATGTTGTAGAAAGTGTCCAGAAACAGGTCGATAATCACAACAGGCAGGAATGGAGTCTTAGTCGGGACAAAGGCAAGGAGACAGGGTATGAAGCAGGAATACTCAGCGGCAGAATACAGGTACTGGAAAATGGTGATTACAAGACAAGGACGTGACAGAGAGTGGAGGCTTAAGAACACAGGGGATCAATAAGCAGCAGCGGGGGGCGGGACTGACGAGACACGGCTGGGAACAATTACTACTCAGACAGGGGGGAAGTAAGACTAGCACAGACACAGAAGGGAGCGGCTTTCACAATAAAACCGGAAGCACAAGGAGGAACATGTAGACTCATGACAGTTGCACCGAGTAACGAGCTGGAAAATGTCGTGTGCGTCTGGAACATGTGACAAACAGCATAAAACTGTTGTTCAGTATAATAACGACACACCTGAACCACTGTGAACTCTTTTACAACTTTATTTACAGCGTACTTGTGACCTCAGGCCTAGAAAATAAGGAAATAATATCCATCTGTTGTCTTTATCATGTTCTCTGGTCGCTATGGTAACGTGTAAACATACCATCACAATAAAAAAACACAGTCCTCTGAACCAGGGGTGAGTCCCCTGAACCAGGGGTGAGTCCCCTGAACCAGGGGTGAGTCTCCTGAACCAGGGTGAGTCCTCTGAACCAGGGTGAGTCCTCTGAACCAGGTTGAATCCTCTGAACCAGGGGTGAGTCCCCTGAACCAGGGTGAGTCCCCTGAACAAGGGCGTGAGTCCTCTGAACCAGGGGTGAGTCCTCTGAACAAGGGCGTGAGTCCTCTGAACCAGGGGTGAGTCCTCTGAACAAGGGCGTGAGTCTTCTGAACCAGGGGTGAGTCCTCTGAACCAGGTTGAATCCTCTGAACCAGGGGTGAGTCCCCTGAACCAGGGTGAGTCCCCTGAACAAGGGCGTGAGTCCTCTGAACCAGGGGTGAGTCCTCTGAACAAGGGCGTGAGTCCTCTGAACCAGGGGTGAGTCCTCTGAACAAGGGCGTGAGTCTTCTGAACCAGGGGTGAGTCCTCTGAACAAGGGCGTGAGTCCTCTGAACCAGGGGTGAGTTCCCTGAACCAGGGGTGAGTCCCCTGAACCAGGTTGAGTCCTCTGAACCAGGGGTGAGTCCCCTGAACCAGGGTGAGTCCTCTGAACCAGGGTGAGTCCTCTGAACCAGGGTGAGTCCTCTGAACCAGGGGTGAGTCCCCTGAACCAGGGTGAGTCCCCTGAACCAGGAGTGAGTCCTCTGAACAAGGGCGTGAGTCTTCTGAACCAGGGGTGAGTCCTCTGAACAAGGGCGTGAGTCCTCTGAACCAGGGTGAGTCCCCTGAACCAGGGGTGAGTCCCCTGAACCCGGGTGAGTCTCCTGAACCAGGGTGAGTCTCTGAACCAGGGGTGAGTCCTCTGAACCAGGGCGTGAGTCTTCTGAACCAGGGGTGAGTCCTCTGAACCAGGTTGAATCCTCTGAACCAGGGGTGAGTCCCCTGAACCAGGGTGAGTCCCCTGAACAAGGGCGTGAGTCCTCTGAACCAGGGGTGAGTCCTCTGAACAAGGGCGTGAGTCCTCTGAACCAGGGGTGAGTCCTCTGAACAAGGGCGTGAGTCTTCTGAACCAGGGGTGAGTCCTCTGAACAAGGGCGTGAGTCCTCTGAACCAGGGGTGAGTCCCCTGAACCAGGGGTGAGTCCCCTGAACCAGGTTGAGTCCTCTGAACCAGGGGTGAGTCCCCTGAACCA
The DNA here is from genome assembly GCF_982586985.1 of Callionymus lyra. NCBI lineage: Eukaryota > Metazoa > Chordata > Actinopteri > Syngnathiformes > Callionymidae > Callionymus > Callionymus lyra. Next base: position 1,632,876 of record NC_141818.1, on the reverse strand, counting down.
GGGTGAGTCCTCTGAACCAGGGTGAGTCCTCTGAACCAGGGTGAGTCCTCTGAACCAGGGGTGAGTCCCCTGAACCAGGGTGAGTCCCCTGAACAAGGGCGTGAGTCCTCTGAACCAGGAGTGAGTCCTCTGAACAAGGGCGTGAGTCTTCTGAACCAGGGGTGAGTCCTCTGAACAAGGGCGTGAGTCCTCTGAACCAGGGTGAGTCCCCTGAACCAGGGGTGAGTCCTCTGAACCCGGGTGAGTCTCCTGAACCAGGGTGAGTCTCTGAACCAGGGGTGAGTCCTCTGAACCAGGTTGAGTCCTCTGAACCAGGGGGGAGTCCCCTGAACCAGGGTGAGTCCCCTGAACCAGAGTGAGTCTCCTGAACCAGGGTGAGTCCTCTGAACCAGGGTGAGTCCTCTGAACCAGGTTGAGTCCTCTGAACCAGGGGTGAGTCCCCTGAACCAGGGGTGAGTCCCCTGAACCAGGGTGAGTCCTCTGAACCAGGGGTGAGTCCTCTGAACAAGGGCGAGAGTCTTCTGAACCAGGGGTGAGTCCTCTGACGTTTCTTCAAAGCTTTTTTATGAGTAAAAAAAAAAAAAAAATTCAATATAACTGTTAAATATGTTGTAGAAAGTGTCCTTTAATTGCACAATTAAAATTATTTTCACTAATCGAAACCTTTTTTTAAAAAGACTTTAATGTTTGCAACGTGTGACGTCACCGAGTAGTGAGCTGAAAATGTCGGTGCGACTGGAGTGTGTGACGAACAGCATAAAACTGTTGTTCAGTATAATAACGACACACCTGAGCCACTGTGAACTCTTTTACAACTTTATTTACAGCGTACTCGTGACCTCAGGCCTAGAACATAACAGGAAGTAACATCCATCTGTTGTCTTTATCATGTTCTCTGGTCGCTAAAGGTAACCTGTAAACATACCATCAAAATAAAACGACACAGTCCTCTAAACCAGGGTGAGTCCCCTGAACAAGGGTGAGTCCTCTGAACAAGGGTGAGTCCCCTGAACCAGGGTGGGTCCCCTGAACAAGGGTGAGTCCCCTGAACCAGGGTGAGTTCCCTGAACCAGGGCGTGAGTCCTCTGAACCAGGGGTGAGTCCTCTGAACAAGGGCGTGAGTCTTCTGAACCAGGGGTGAGTCCTCTGAACAAGGGCGTGAGTCCTCTGAACCAGGGGTGAGTCCCCTGAACCAGGGGTGAGTCCCCTGAACCAGGGTGAGTCCTCTGAACCAGGTTGAGTCCTCTGAACCAGGGGTGAGTCCCCTGAACCAGGGTGAGTCCTCTGAACCAGGGTGAGTCCTCTGAACCAGGGTGAGTCCTCTGAACCAGGGGTGAGTCCCCTGAACCAGGGTGAGTCCCCTGAACAAGGGCGTGAGTCCTCTGAACCAGGAGTGAGTCCTCTGAACAAGGGCGTGAGTCTTCTGAACCAGGGGTGAGTCCTCTGAACAAGGGCGTGAGTCCTCTGAACCAGGGTGAGTCCCCTGAACCAGGGGTGAGTCCCCTGAACCAGGGTGAGTCTCCTGAACCAGGGTGAGTCTCTGAACCAGGGGTGAGTCCTCTGAACCAGGTTGAGTCCTCTGAACCAGGGTGAGTCCCCTGAACCAGGGTGAGTCCCCTGAACCAGAGTGAGTGTCCTGAACCAGGGTGAGTCCTCTGAACCAGGGTGAGTCCTCTGAACCAGGTTGAGTCCTCTGAACCAGGGGTGAGTCCCCTGAACCAGGGGTGAGTCCCCTGAACCAGGGTGAGTCCTCTGAACCAGGGGTGAGTCCTCTGAACAAGGGCGTGAGTCCTCTGAACCAGGGGTGAGTCCTCTGAACAAGGGCGAGAGTCTTCTGAACCAGGGGTGAGTCCTCTGAACAAGGGCGTGCGTCCTCTGAACCAGGGGTGAGTCCCCTGAACCAGGGGTGAGTCCCCTGAACCAGGGTGAGTCTCCTGAACCAGGGTGAGTCCTCTGAACCAGGGTGAGTCCTCTGAACCAGGTTGAGTCCTCTGAACCAGGGGTGAGTACCCTGAACCAGGGTGAGTCCACTGAACAAGGGCGTGAGTCCTCTGAACCAGGGTGAGTCCTCTGAACCAGGGATGAGTCCTCTGAACAAGGGCGTGAGTCTTCTGAACCAGGGGTGAGTCCTCTGAACAAGGGCGTGAGTCCCCTGAACCAGGGGTGAGTCCTCTGAACCAGGGGTGAGTCCCCTGAACAAGGGTGAGTCCCCTGAACAAGGGTGAGTCCCCTGAACCAGGGTGAGTCCTCTGAACAAGGGTGAGTCCCCTGAACCAGGGTGAGTCCCCTGAACAAGGGTGAGTCCCCTGAACCCGGGTGAGTCTCCTAAACCAGGGTGAGTCCCCTGAACCAGGGTGAGTCTCCTGAACCAGGGTGAGTCCCCTGAACCAGGGTGAGTCTCCTGAACCAGGGTGAGTCCTCTGAACCAGGGGTCGCCAACCTTTTTTTTCAACACAGACCGGTTTAATGTCAGGATCAGGATTTCGCGGACCGGTGCAAGTACCATTTCAGTCCGGACACTTCCTACATGATGACGACACACGTCACAAATGCTAACGTATCTTCAAAAGCTTTTTGATGAGTAAAAAAACATAAAAAATTCAATATAACTGTGAAATATGTTGTAGAAAGTGTCCTTCAGTTGCATAATTAAAATTATTTTCACTAATCAAAACTTTTTTTTTAAAGTCTTTAGTGTTTGCAACGTGTGAGTCACCGAGTAGTGAGCTGGAAATGTCGGTGTGACTGGAGTGTGTGACGAACAGCATAAAACTGTTGTTCAGTATAATAACGACACACCTGAGCCACTGTGAACTCTTTTACAACTTTATTTACAGCGTACTCGTGACCTCAGGCCTAGAAAATAAAGAAATAATATCCATCTGTTGTTTTTATCATGTTCTCTGGTCGCTATGGTAACGTGTAAACATACCATCAAATGAATGCATTAAACAACAACTAAAGATATATATATATAATTATATATATATCCAAATATTTAAGGACACAAAAGAAACCCCCCCCCTCCGGCATAAGTCATATAGTTCTCGCATGAACGGGATAAATATTTATAAAAAATAAACTTTTCAACTACAATTCCTGAACTACAAATGGATTAATGACTCTTAAAAGTATAGAGAAAATAATACTATCATTCAATAGTTAAAGGAAGACAAAGATAAAAAATACAAATGGTAATATCGTATCGATACGATAGTTTTTTTTATTATTATTTTTTTTTTAGAATCCCTTATTAGTCCCGCGAGGGGAAATTCAACCATTCACACATACTGATGTGAGTAGGCTGCACACTTGCGCCAAGTTCACCATCAGGAGCAATCAGGGTGAAGTGTCTTGCTCAGGGACACAACGACACAAGCTTGTCTGGAGCTGGTTATAGTAACAAGTATATATGTGTAGTATTGTCTAGTACTTGACTCTGGTGTTGTAGTATTTACAGACCACATGACTCTTGACGAAGTCCTAACTGCTTTCATTTGTTTTCAAACCAAAATATGTCCAAACATCAGCTTTAAAGGCTGCTGGAGTCACTGTATCCTCTTGTCCTCAGTCATCTTATGGGATTTCATTGACGTAACGGCTGCTGCCTTCTGGTGCCAGGTTTTAATTTCAATAAAATATCATAAAATAAAATAAAAAGATATAATGTAATCAAGAGAAGAAGAAATATTCAGTGTGTGTTCCTGAGTTTGTGCGACCGGTGACCGACGGACGTTGTCGTCCTCAGGGTCTCTGATCCAGCTGCCGTCCGTGGAGCGAGGGAAGCTCAGCAAGGTGCGTCTGGGGTCTCTGTCCCTGAAGAAGGAGGGCGAGCGCCAGTGCTTCCTCTTCACCAAACACTTCCTGGTGTGCACCAGGAGCTCCGGGGGGAAGCTGCACCTGCTGAAGGTGACCCTGCCGTGGACCAGCACCCCAAGTCTCTCTCACCTCCCTCTCACCTCCACCTCCCTCTCTCTCCTCCGCAGCAAGGTGGCGTTCTGTCGCTCATCGACTGCACTCTGATAGAGGAACCCGACGCCAGCGACGAGGAGTGTGAGTCTGTCTTCGGTGTTTTCACACTTTCATCACCACTGACCCTATTAATGAGGTGACGCGTGTGTGTGTGCATGTGTGTGTGTGTGTGTGTGTGTGTGTGTGTGCGTGCGTGCGTGCGTGCGTGCGTGCGTGCGTGTGTGTGTGCGTGCGTGCGTGCGTGCGTGTGCGTGCGTGTGTGTGTGTGTGTGTGTGTGTGTGCGTGCGTGCGTGTGTGTGCGTGTGTGTATGTGTGTGCGTGTGTGTGTGTATGTGTGTGCGTGTGTGCGCCCTAAACACCAGCCTTAAAATACCAGACACTCCTTTAATGCCATGCCCTGACCTTTGACCTCACTGCTCTATTACTTTTATTGCACATTAAAGCCTGGATATTAAGTACGCACAAACATACACAACCACACACAAGTACGCACACACCTACACCTACGCACACACACCTACACAAACACACATGTACACACACACACGCACTTACACACCTAGACACACGAACACCTACTCATACCTACACACACCTAAGAATACACACAAGTATGCACACACACAAACATAAACACACCTAAACAGACACATACACACACCTACACAAACATGCCTACACACACACACACACAAGTATGCACACACACATTCACACAAGTACACACACACACCTTAACACCTACACATACACACACAGCTAAACACATTCAAATAAAAACCCTTGTACACACACACCTACACACAAACACACACACACTTATACACACCTACACACACATAAAGGCGTTTTACAAATAACTATTACTTACTTGTAACACAGATAGTGTTTCTATATCTAATTATTTAAAATCATAAAATGACAAAACTTTTTTTTTCTTTCCTTTTTAAAATGAATTTTCTGATTTTTTCTTATCATATCAAAGCCTTGATTTGATCCAAATTAAATGTATTTTGAAAGTAAATATTCGCCAAAAGGACTTTATTATAATAATGATTTATATTTACATTTACAGAAGAAAAACTAAAACAAAAGATCAAATGCTCTTACTAGTGTAAAAATAATTTGAAAACCAATGAAAAAAAGGTATTTTAATAAATTATAATTTTTCAATGGAGGCAGTAAAAAAGTACTAACTCATGTTCTAAAGGGATCTTTCTGCCGCTCAGGTAAAGGAGGCGCTCAGGTGTTCGGTCAGCTGGACTTCAAGCTGGTGGTGGAACCGACCGACTCGCCCGCATTCACCGTCGTCCTGCTGGCGCCGTCGCGGCAGGAGAAGGCGGCGTGGACCAGTGACATCAGCCAGGTGACCAACTAAGACCTTCTCCACACATTCAACTAAAACATCACACACAAACTGAACAGTTAGACTGAAAATAACACAACAATTATTGATATCATTGATCAAATATTTAAGATCTGACAGAGACACACGATTAGACACACACAAATGCACACAGACACACAATAGACACACACCACCAGCACTATGTAGAGACACAAGGACAAAGACGCACACTCAATCAATCAATCAAATATACACACACACCCCGACACACACACACACACATTGATAAACTAACACACATGCATGCAAATGTACAGACACGCACGCACACACACACACACACACACACATTGATAAACTAACACACATGCATGCAAATGTACAGACACGCACGCACGCACACACACACACACACACATTGATAAACTAACACATATGCATGCACAGACACGCACGCACACACACAGATACACAAACACAGAGACAGACACACACACAGCTATACACACACACACACACTCAAATAGACACAACTGGCAAGTAGAAACACACCACTAGCACAAATGTAGACACACGAACATGTAGACATACACACACACACACAGACAAGGAGACACACACACCGAAATACGTACACACATATAAACACACCAAGACACACATAAACCTGCACGCAAATAGACACACACACATGTCGATACACACACACACACACACATAGACACACACACACACACACACACACACACAAGCATGTTGACACAAATACATAGACACATTCACGCATATATACACACACACACACAAAGACACACATTCATCAAGACACACACATGCATTAAGAAAAACATGTGCATTGACAAACATACACACACACACACACACACACACACACACACACACACACACACACACACACACACACATAGACACAAACACACAAAGATACGCAAACACAAGACATGGAGAAGATCCATAATTCATTGAGGCAGACGAACATATTTGTTCAGACATAAGCATAAACACTAACTTAGACATTTACACACATTTACACACATTTACACACATTCACACGTAGACACACTCATGCACTAAGACATACACATGCACAAATGAACACACGCACACACACACTTGCACGTAGATACACACACATGCAGACATTTAGAATCACACACACGGAGACACAAACATATTTGTATGGGTGTGAGACAGAATCAAGGTGTGTCGAGGTCATTGTCAAGAACGATCAGGTGAGTCCACAGGTTGGACCAGATTGTTACGTCAACAGGTGACTGAGAGCATAAAAGTGTTGACCTGTGAAGGGAGTGTTTCAGTCGCACAGACATGGAGACTAGAGTTGATCTGAAGAGAGAATCTTTCTCTTGTTCCATCTGTCCGGATCTACTGAAGGATCCAGTCTCTCTTCCCTGTGGACACAACTACTGTAAGATCTGTCTTGAAGGTCACTGGAAGGACAAGTACATCTACGATTGTCCTCAGTGCAGACGGAGCTTCACACCAAGACCTTACCTGCAGAAGAACACTGTGTTAGCAGAGTTAGTGGAGGAGCTGAAGAAGACTGGAGCAGCTGAGAACCTCTGCTATGCTGGACCTGAAGATGTGGTCTGTGACGTCTGCACTGGGAGGAAGATGAAAGCCATCAAGTCCTGTCTGATGTGTCTGGTCTCCTACTGTGACCTTCACCTCCAGCCTCATCTAGTAGCTCCGGCCTACAGGAGACACAAGCTGGTCCAGCCGTCCAAGCAGCTCCAGGAGATGATCTGCCCTCAACACGAGGAGGAGAAGAAGATGTTCTGTCGTTCTGATCAGCAGCTCATCTGTCACCTCTGTGCTGTGGACCAACACAAAGATCATGACATGGTCTCGGCGGCAGCAGAGAGGAGGGAGCGAGAGAAAGACGTGGATCAGAGTCGAGGAAGGATCCAGCAGATGATCCAGAAGACAGAGGAGGACCTGAAGCTGTTCCAGCAGGAGGAGAAGAACAGCAGACTCTCCGCTGATAAAGCACTGAAGATCAGTCAGGAGACCCTGGACCAGATGATCCAGATGCTCCAGAGAAGAAAGTGTGATGTGGAGCAGAAGATCAGATCTCAGCAGGAGACTGAAGCCGCTCGAGTCCGAGGACTTAAGGAGCAGCTGGAGCAGAAGATCTCTGAGCTGAAGAAGAAAGATGCTGAGCTGCAGCAGCTGTCACTCACCGACAGTCACACCGTCTTCTTCAAGAACCTGACCTCACTCTCAGAGGTCAGTGAAGACACGACCTCCTCCACGACCCTTGAGCAAACTCACCGTCACTTTGAAGAAGTGTCAGCCTTCATGTCAGCCTGGAGAGACCAACTCCAGGACCTTCTGAGAGACATGTGGACCAACATCTCACTGATGGTCCATCCAGAGAGAGAGCAGTTCCTCACATACTCACAGGACATCACTCTGGATCCAAATACTGCAAACTCAAGGTTGATGTTGTCTGAAGGAAACAAGAAAGTGACATTTATGAGTAAAGATCAGTCTCGTCCTGATCATCCAGACAGATTCATTAAATATCGTCAGGTCTTGAGTCAAGAGTCTTTGACTGGACGTTGTTACTGGGAGGTGAAGATAACAGAAGATGTTATAGTAGCAGTTTCATACAAGAACATCAGCAGATCAGGAGAAGAAAGTTGTTTTGGAAATAATGACAAATCTTGGCATGTATATAGTGAAAACTCTGGTTGTTCATTTAGACACAACAAGGTCAGAACTAAAGTCTCCAGTGTCAGACCCTCCACAGTGGGGGTGTACCTGGATCACTCTGCTGGTCTTCTGTCCTTCTACAGCGTCTCTGAGACCATGACTCTCCTCCACAGAGTCCAGACCAAGTTCTCTCGACCTCTACATGCTGGAGTCAGTGTTTGGACCTCGTGTGAGTTTGTGAAGCTGAAGTAGACAACAGTGAGATTGTGTGGTTAAAGTAGGCGACAGTGAGATTGTGTAGTTAAAGTAGACGACAGTGAGATTGTGTAGTTAAAGTAGACGACAGTGAGATTGTGTAGTTAAAGTAGACGACAGTGAGATTGTGTAGTTAAAGTAGACGACAGTGAGATTGTCGTCACATCATTAAGTGAAGCTTCAATGTTTGGATGAAAGTCTCTGAGAACGTTTGTTGGTTGTTTGTGCTGCAGTGAAGACACAGTGACGTCATGTGACTCGACTTGATTGTCCAGCTTTAGATTCTTACTGACGATGAATGTCTTCTTGTAACTGATCTTTAATAAACATGATTCATGGTCAGACTGGTGCGTCTCCTTCCTCTGACGCGTCCACGACAAAGAAGTAAGGTTGCAGTAAACAATCACAACACAGACGGATACAAACACACACAGACACACACAGACACACACACACAGATACAAACACACATGGACACACACAGACGGATACAAACACAAATGGACACACACAGACCGATACAAACACACAGACACACACAGACACACACACAGATACAAACACACATGGACACACACAGACGGATACAAACACAAATGGACACACACAGACCGATACAAACACACAGACACACACAAACACACACACAGATACAAACACACATGGACACACACAGACACACACACAGATACAAACACACATGGACACACACAGACAGATACAAACACACATAGACACACACAGACACACACACAGATACAAACACACATGGACACACATAGACGGATACAAACACAAATGGACACACACAGACAGATACAAACACACATAGACACACACAGACACACACACAGATACAAACACACATGGACACACACAGACACACACACAGATACAAACACACATGGACACACACAGACAGATACAAACACACATAGACACACACAGACACACACACAGATACAAACACACATGGACACACATAGACGGATACAAACACAAATGGACACACAGACAGATTCAAACACACATAGACACACACAGACACACACACAGATACAAACACACATGGACACACGCACAGACAGATACAAACACACATGGACACACACACAGATACAAACACACACAGACAGATACAAACACACATGGACACACACACAGATACAAACACACACAGACACACAGACAGATACAAACACACATGGACACACACACACGCAAAGACAGATACAAACACACATGAACACACACACAGAAGGATACAAAAGCACACACAGAAGTATACAAACACACACAGACACACACAAACACAAACACACAGACAGATGCAAACACACAGACTCACAGAAGGATACAAACACACACACAAACACAGACACACACAAACACACACAGACACACAAACACACACAGACACAAACACACACAAATACACACATACACAAACACACAGACACACACACAAACACACACAGACACACACACAAACACACACACACACACAAACACACACAAACACACACAGACACACACACAAACACACAAACACACACAAACACACACAAACACACACACACACACAAACACACACAAACACACACAGACACACACACAAACACACAAACACACACAAACACACACAAACACACACAGACACACAAAGACACACACACTGATGATGAAATGCTACTTTGACTCTCCAGTGCATCGACAACATCCGCTGCAACGGCCTGATGACCAGCGTGTTCGAGGAGAACTCTAAAGTCACGGTTCCTCACATGATCAAGTAAGTGTTGCGTCTTCTCTCTCCAACCCCAGGACTGTAGTGATCCTCCTCCTGCTTCTGTTGCCTTCTTCTCAACCGACGGTTCCTTTTTATCGTGGCTTCTTCGGGGAGGAATCCTGTTTATCCTTTTTCGACGGTTGTTTTTTCGTGACACTCTTTTCTTGCCGAGCAGTGCAGCAGTCACCCATGCTTCGTTGTGTGTGTGTTTTTTTGTAAACGTGTATCCATCAGATCCGATGTGCGTCTCCATAAAGATGATGTTGACATTTGCTTCAGCAAGACGCTCAACTCCTGCAAGGTCCCGCAGATCCGCTACGCCAGCGTGGAGCGTCTGCTGGAGAGGCTGACCGACCTGCGCTTCCTGTCCATCGACTTCCTCAACACCTTCCTGCACACCTACAGGATCTTCACCACGGCGACCGTCGTCATGGACAAGCTGGCCGACATCTACAAGAAGCCCTTTTCTTCCATCCCTATCAGGTACACAGACGTCTCGTCGCTAACACGCACGATAACGTCACTCACGGCGGCCATTTTGTTTGGTGAACACAAGTTAGTTCTCTTATTTGTGCGACTATTTTCTCAATCAAGAGATGACGCACAACATGGTTGTTGCAAGTTTTGAGGGTTTTTTTACACTTAGCAAATGATTTAGGTGTGCGTGTCTGTGTGTGTGTCTGTGTGTGTGTCTGTGTGTGTGTGTGTATCCATGTGTGTCTGTGTGTGTGTGTGTCTGTGCGTGTATATCCATGTATGTCTGTGTGTGTGTCCATGTGTGTGTGTGTGTGTGTGTGTGTGTGTGTGTTTCTGTGTGTGTGTATCCATGTGTGTCTGTGTGTGTATCCGTGTGTGTGTGTGTGTGTGTGTGTGTGTGTGTGTGCGTGTGTGGGGGTGTGTGTGTCTGTGTGTTTGAGAGTATCCATGTGTGTGTGTGTGTATTTCTGTGTGTGTATAGCCATGTGTGTCTGTGTGTGTGTATCCATGTGTGTGTGTGTGTATATACATGTGTGTCTGTGCGTGTATATCCATGCATGTCTGTGTGTGTGTGTGTGTCCATGTGTGTCTGTGTGTGTATCCATGTGTGTGTGTGTGTATCCATGTGTGTCTGTGTGTGTGTATCCATGTGTGTGTCTGTGTGTGTATCCATGTGTGTCTGTGTGTGTATATCCATGCATGCCTGTGTGTGTGTGTGTGTGTGTCCATGTGTGTCTGTGTGTGTATCCATGTGTGTCTGTGTGTGTATCCATGTGTGTCAGTGTGTGTGTGTCTGTGTGTGTCTGTGTGTGTATATCCATCCGTATCTGTGTGTGTGTATCCATGTGTGTCTGTGCGTCTATATCCAAGTGTGTCTGTGTGTGTATCCATGTGTGTGTGAGTGTATCCATTTGTCTCTGTGTATGTGTATCCTTGTGTCTGTTAGTGTGTATCCACATGTGTGCATGTATCCAAGTGTGTGTCTCTATGTGTGTATAAAAGTGTGTGTCTCTGTGTGTGTGTATCCATGTGTGTGTGTATACATTTGTGTGTGTCTGTGTGTATCTAAGTGTGTGTAACCATGTGTGTGTGTGTCTGTGTTTGTATCCATGTGTGTATCCACTTGTGTGTGTCTTTGTGTGTGAATCCATGCGTAAATGTACTGTATATGCGTATCTGTTTGTGTGTCTGTGTGTATCCAAGTGTGTGTGTCTCTGTGTGTGTGCCTTTGTGTTTGTAACATTGTGTGTGTGTTTCCATGTGTATCCATGTATGTATGTGTGTGTATGTGTGTGTGTGTGTGTGTGTGTCTCTGTGTGTGTCTGTGTGTGTGTGTGTATCCATGTGTGTGTGTGTGTGTGCCCACACGTCTCAATGCTAACACACTGTGTGTGAAAATGTTCACGGCAGCCATTTTGGTTTGAGTTCCACCATCATATATATAACAAGAGCATCTTTGAGACATTTATTTATATACAGTATTTCAATGTTTTCTTGCCGTTAAATGTCTTTGATATTTCATTTGTTATTTATTGGTAGATTCATTGAATTGAGATTCTCACTTTTAAATATATTGAGATAATAAGTGTTACGGGGGTGCTACATTCCCCGCAGAATGAATGCTAAGCTAAGCTAACAAGGGTAACACAACGTTGTAAATGAATACATTAATGAATTAATAGTTTCTATCTATTGTATCAAGGAGTCAAATTCAATCACACAAGGAAACAAAACATAGTTCAAGTCACGGAACAAAAAAATGTCACCTAACAGGAAGTAGGAGGATTAATTTAAAAATAATCTTTTCATCGTTTGACGCTCAACTCGTCCGACTGATCTCTGTGTTTGTTTTTCCATCAAAATAATTCCAGTCTTACTCGTGTCGTTGGCATCCATCAGTTCTGTCCCTTATCTTATCTTAATATCTTCAACACTTATCGGTCACATTGACCTACTTTCATTTTGAACCAACACATGAATACACTTGTTTTTGTTGCTATTTATTTAGCATCATAAATCTGTCGTCCTGGACAACGACTCATATTCGTCTTAGCTAAAATATGAGGTTTTAAAAATCAATATTATTTTTAGAAGATGTATTCGGCAATCAATTAAGTATTCGCGTCTTAAACCTGCCATTTTATTTGATCCAAAACATATAAACTTAGTGAAATCTACAATCAATTGTTGAATAAAATATTAATAATAACAATAAATAAATCAATAGATACAATAGATTAAAGTGCAGCTCATTTGTTCAGTTGACTGTTGTGTTATGAAAGATAGTCACCGACACAAAGACCTTCCCAAGTTGCTTCTGATTGGTTAACATTGTGTGTTTCCTTCTGTGATTGGTTAGATTTACGCTCAAATTACCAAAGTTTATAATCACGAAGCCAAATAAACAGAGTAAATATCACGAAGTCGTAACTGCTTTCATTTGTTTTCAAACCAAAATATGTCCAAACATCAGCTTTAAAGGCTGCTGGAGTCACTGTATCCTCTTGTCCTCAGTAAGGATTTTATTGTTGTCTTTATCTGTGGAGGATGTAATGACCGCTGCCATCTAGTGGACGGACGTTAAATTGCAACAACAATTTAAGTATCTCTCTCTGAGCGGAAGGAGTGGGTTTGCGGAGAGCGGATTGTGAGGAGTTTTGAAAACTTTTCTCATAGTTTCTTTTTGTTTCTTTTGTAAATATAGTTGGGCGAACGTTTTTGGTGGTGTTTTTCGATGTTTTTTTGGACTTAATTTTTTGTTTGGTGCTTTTTTTCACGCGATCGACCAGCGGCTGCTGGTCGGTGCGCCAGGGCCCGGGAGCATGGTTGCTTTCGGGGAACTAAGCCGAATGCACGGCTTTAAAATCGCCACCACTTTCCCGTGCTCGGTGGAAGACTGTAGCCTTGCAGTGGCGGATATAATCGGGCACAGCAGCATAAGATCCGCGGCGCGGATGAACGGAGCGGTCGTGATCTTTGTGGACAGTGTGGCCAAGGCTAACAAGGTGGTGGAGAAAGGAGTAATTGTGAAGGATTCGTTTGTTTCCGTGTCCCCGCTCACAACACCGGCAACGCGGATTACAATCTCCAACATCCCGCCATTCATTGGAGACGAGATCCTGCTCAGGGAGCTGTCGAGACACGGGAAGATCGTCTCGGCGATAAGGAAGCTGCCATCGGGATGCAAGTCCCCCCTGCTGCGACATGTCGTATCCCATAGACGGCAAGTACATATGATTCTACACAAAAAAGACTGTGAACTGAATTTAGTTTTCAATTTAAAAGTTGAAGACTTTGACTATGCAGTCTTTGTTAATTCCGGGACCCTGAAGTGCTTTGCCTGCGGCAAGGAGGGACATTTGGTGCGAGCTTGCCCAGAAAAAGCCCCTGGAAGGCGGGCTGAGCCTGCTGTGGCACCAGCAGCTGAGCCTACAGCCGGCTCTTCAACACACACTGTAGCGCAGGAGCTCACAAATGTGGAGAGTAACCTGCCAAACAATGTAAACACTGAGACAGAAAATGTTGCAACAAAAATACAGTGTGGTGAGAGCCCAAAACATGCAACTCAAAGAGTTGTTGATACAAATGTGTGTGTTGAAACTGTTAACAGTGACAAACAGAGTGAGTGTATTGTTCAGGAGGAGGGGAACAATATTACCACAGAACAAGCAGGGAGTGTAGTGACTGAACTCATCTCTGCTGCAGCAGAGCATGACAGTGAGGATGAGGTGATGGAGGAGGAAGACAACCTGTATAAGGCTCCCCATCTAAAAAGAAAACAGGTGGAAACATGTGGCTCTAAGGCAAAAAAACAAGCAGCCAGTGGGGAGCAGGAGGAACAGACCGACTCAGAATGCAGTGATGAGGAGAAGGAGTCTAGTGAAGAGGAAGAGGAGATGGAGGACTGTGGCACAGACTCTCAGCCCCTCACTGACTCACAAATTCCTTCTGCTTCACAGCTAGAAGAAATGTACTCAGTAAAGAGCATAAGTGCTTTTTTGCAAGAGACGAAAAACATGAGGAATCCCCAGTATAAAGAATACTTTGCAGATGTACAATTGCTGTTGCTCTCTGTAGAATCTCAGATGAGAATGAGAGGGGAAGGAGGGTTCACTGACACAGAATATTACAGGCTGAAGACAATGGGAAAGAAAATAAGAAAACAGCTAAATGATAGCGTCTCACAGAGTATATAAAGCAGTGTGTCTTTTAACAGCTGTCTTAATGAGTCACTTTAAACTTTCCACGCTCAATGTCAATGGAGCGAGAGATGTGAAGAAGAGGGCTTGCATTTTTGAGACGTTTAAATTGAAAAAAATGAATGTTATGATGTTACAAGAGACCCATAGTGATGTTTTGAATGAAACAGACTGGAGGAGGGAGTTTGACGGGCAGGTCATTTTAAGCCATTTTAACAGCACTAGTGCAGGGGTGGCTCTCCTTTTTTCAAGAGATTTTAGTCCGGTCTCTCATGTGGTGGAGGAGCGAGTGCAGGGGAGATTGCTTGTGGTAAAAGCACAGTATGAGCGTTTTAATATTGTTTTTATTAATGTGTATGCCCCTATTTCTGGCCCTGGCAGAGTTCTCTTTTTAAACGAACTCAGTTTAGTTCTAAAGCAGTGTGAGCCAGAGGACTATTTGTTTTTAGGAGGGGATTTTAACTGCACAGCAAATCATACATGTGATAGAAACCACCCAGAACCACATGCACCTTCTCAGAAGGCGATGCTAACTCTCATAAACACTCACAGTCTGAGTGACGTATGGAGAAAAATCCACCACAATATAAGACAGTACACTTGGGTCCACAGCAGAGAACGTGTTTTATCTTTAGCGAGGTTAGACAGGTTTTATTGTTTTACGCAGCACTTGAGCATCTTTAAGAGGTGTAGTATATGTCCAGTGGGTTTCTCGGACCATTCCATGGTTTTATGTGAGGTTTTTATTAAAAATCTTAAGAGTAAGTCTGCCTACTGGCATTTTAACACCACTTTGCTTTTAGATGCACATTTTAGAGAGGTTTTTATTTATTTTTGGAGAGGTTTTAGAGAGAGGAAGGGGGATTTTAGTTGTTTGAAACAATGGTGGGACCATGGCAAAGTACAGATAAAGCAGCTTTGTCAGCAGCACACTCTCAATGTTTCTCGTGATATGGCCAAGTCTATCAAAGATCTGGAGGTAGATATAGTGGAGCTGCAGAGTTCCTCACAGTCCACAGCAGATGAAGGTCGTATTGAAAACCTCAAGTCCAAAAAAGCCGTGCTGGCAGACCTGCTGGACGTCAGAGCGCAGGGGGCGCTAGTCCGGTCTCGTTTCCAGAGTGCTGCGCTAATGGATTCCCCCTCCAAGTTTTTCTTCGGCCTGGAGCAGAGGAATGGACAGAGCAGGCAGATGCACTCGCTGCAGGCAGAGGATGCACAGACGCTCACACACACTGCAGCCATCAGGAGCAGAGTGGTGGAGTTCTTTGTGAAGCTTTACAGCAGTGAGTACCAGGAGGACGATGCTGCTTTTAACACATTCTGTCGAGACCTGCCCACAGTGTCAGAAGAGACCAACAAAGAACTGGAGGGGCCCCTGACTGAGGCGGAGCTATTCGCGGCCTTGCAGAGTGTGCAGGGGGGTAAGGCCCCCGGCATAGATGGTCTGCCGTCAGAGTTTTATAAGGCTTTCTGGACTGAGCTGAAAGACGATTTGCTGGGGGTCTTCTCCGAGAGTTTTGAAGAGCTCTCTCTCCCCCAGAGCTGCAGGAGGGCAGTGCTGACGCTGCTGCCTAAGAAGGGAGACCTGCAGCAGATAAAGAACTGGCGACCCGTCTCACTGCTGTGCTCTGACTACAAGCTGCTGTCCAAAGCCCTGGCCAACCGGCTGAAGAAAGTGATGGGGCAGCTCATCCACCGAACTCAGACTTACTGTGTGCCTGGCAGGTCTATTGTTGACAATGTGTCATTAATTAGAGATATTTTGGAAGCCTCCGGTTCCTTGGGCTTAGATGCTGGTCTGGTGTCGTTAGACCAGGAAAAGGCTTTTGATCGGGTTGAGCACCGCTACCTTTGGAAAGTTTTACAAAGGTACGGCCTCAACCCAGGTCTGATAGCTAATATAAAAGTCCTGTACGAGAGCATTGAGGGTGTGCTGAAGATAAATGGTGGTCTATGCAAACCTTTTAAGGTACAAAGAGGTATTAGACAAGGCTGCGCCATGTCAGGTATGTTGTATTCACTGTCCATAGAACCAATGTTGCAAAATGTTCGTGGTTTTATTGACGGCTTGTTTTTACCTGACATCAGTACAAATTTTATATCATCAGCCTACGCAGATGACATCATCATTTTTATAAAAAATCAAGATGACATTGAAAAACTGGGTAAAATTGTTGAAATCTTTGGAAAACTCTCAGCTGCCAAGGTGAATTGGGCAAAGAGCGAGGCGCTGGCAGTTGGGAAGTGGGCTGCTGGTCTGCCTCAGCTGCCGGGGGGGCTGACCTGGAAGAGGGGAGGCTTCAGATACCTGGGGGTTCATCTGGGGGATGAACAAACTGAAAAAAAGAACTGGGAGGGTGTGATAGAAAAGGTGGAGGGGAAGCTGGCAAAGTGGAGGTGGCTGCTTCCCCACATGTCATACAGAGGGAGGGTTCTCGTCATTAACAACCTGGTAGCGTCCACCCTGTGGCACAGGCTCAAGTGCCTAGAACCCCCTGCTGGGCTGCTGCAAAAAATTCAAATAGTCCTCTTGAACTTTTTCTGGGATAAGCTGCATTGGGTTCCCCAGAGTGTACTGTACCTGCCAAAAGAAGAGGGGGGGCAGGGCTTAATACACCTGGAGAGCAGGGCAGCAGCTTTCAGGCTGCAGTTTGTACAGCGTTACCTTTCCTGCTGTGATGATGTCGTCTGGAGGCAGGTCACAAGCATCATTTTAAGGAGGATAGCAGACCTCGTTTTAGACAAGTCTTTGTTTTTATTGAATTGTGTTTTTTATCGTGCGTGTAACTTGCCTCCTTTTTATCATGGTGTTTTTAAAGCGTGGACACTTTTTAAATGGGACAGACTGGGGCCTGCAGCCTCTCTCTTCTGGCTCCTGGAGGAGCCCCTAGTGTGCGGGGCCCGGCTGGACATACAAGATGGCAGCAGCCCTGGCCTCACCCTGCGCCTTCGCTCCACGGGGACGGTCAGGCTGAGGCAGGTGGTGGACGTGGCAGGGCCCGGGCTGCACAACACGCAGGCTGTGGCCTCTCTCCTGGGCCTGAGGTCCAGCCGGCACACCAGACACATCCTGAACCAGTGGAGCAACAGGCTGAGCGCAGAGGAGCATGAGATGCTGAGGGAGTACAGCAGCGGGGCGGAGGTACCGGACCAGAGAGATCCGTTCCCAGACCTCAGTCTGTCCGTGGACCAGAGCGGGCTGGGCAAAACAATGGGCACCTCTAAGTCCTTGGTGGATTTACAACTGCTGTCGGGGAAAACAGTATATAAATACTGTGGTGGCTACACAGAAGAGAAAACTGAGCACCAACAGGGACACAGTATGGAGAGAGAGGCTGCAGGGCCGGGCGCCAGTCTGGAGGCTTTTCTACAAGCCTCCACTCAACAAGAGGACAGGAGACCTGTAGTGGAGGATCCTGCAGGGGGCGCTGGCCGTCAATGTTTTTATTTCTAAAATCAACCCCACTGTTTTAGAGACTTGTCCTTTCTGTGACCAAGCTGAAACCCTGATTCACTGCTATCTTGATTGTCACAGACTCATTGTTTTATTCCACATTTTAAAAGCTGTGTTTTTAATGTGTGGAGAGGTGTGGTCGGAGGCTGCTTTTATTGGTGGTGCTGGATATAAAAAAAAAGATTCAAAGAAATGGTGTCTTTTAAATTATGTGGTGGGGCAGGCGAAGATGGCAATCTACAAAACAAGGAAAAATCAGATGGAGGGGGAGGCAGGCCTTGGACTAAGAGACATGTTTCGCTCACTGATAAAAGCCAGGATACAAATTGATTTTAGATACCATGGCCTGATGAACACGCTGGCAGAGTTTGAAAATGTTTGGTGCTGCACGACAGCTGTGTGTTCAGTGAATGGGGGAAAGCTCTCTTTTAACTCTGTGTTTTAATTTATTTATTTCATGACGCGTCTTTCTGTCTGGACAAAGGATTGTGTGACAAGTGTCTCTTGTTGAAAGAAACTGAAAAATAAAGTTTTTTTCAAAAATCAAAAAAAAAATCTCCTTCTCCTGACTCTGATGCATGACTTTGAGCATGTCGGCTCCATCTTCTCTCCGCATGTTTCTTCTTCTTCTTCTTCTCTTTCTGACCCTGAATGCTCGATTCTTCTCTGTGACCCGGAGCTCAAGCCACAAGTTAATATTTGCATGTTGACACTAATGTTTCTCCTCTATTTAATCATATTATCAATATATTCTCACATTATGAACGTAGTAATTCAATGATATAAATCAGATGAAACACAAGGAATATCTACAAAAAAACAAAATCTGAGTCAAGATGTTTTGATGTTAAACCTGCTAAAGAAACGTAACAAAATTGACATAATCCCCCTTTTTTTGTAATTAATACGTTTTCAATATTTACAAAGAGTTGCTTTGGTTAGCACTGTTAGCTTTTAGCTAAGCTAGCAAGTAGCATCGAAGTTCCTTCGCTTAAAAACGTAATCGTCTTTTCATTCTCTGAGACTCAAACTTCATCCGAATGATCTCTTTGTTTTTTCTCCATCGACAAACAAATTCCGCTTTGACTCGTATCGTCGGCATCCATCGTCTCCGCCTACTTGGAACCAACAAGCTAGCACTGTTAGCTTTTTAGCTACGCCCTGCTAGCGTGTAGCATTTAGTGTGAAAGTTCCTTCAAAGATGTACGATTTTCAAGAAAACGTAGCCAAATCTTAACATAACCGAGTATTTTATATTTAAAACATTTCCCCGACAGTAATAAACCATTCAACAGAAAATCAAATGATTGGTTTTCTCTTTCTATGCGACACAAATGCCTCTTCTACGTTATTTGTTATGTGGTGGTAAAGTTACGCTGTATGGACTCTAACTACCAAAAAGAGCATATAAATCACGTAAAATCTGACGCCACATTCAAAAATAATAAACAAGATCATGTAAGACTAGCTTGAATAAGAATCTAATCTAAGAAATTACACTCTGAAATCTGTATCAAGTGCATTATTTTATCAATAAAATTAATCCAACATTTTTAAAGGAGAATTTTGTTTACACTTTTGGTTATTTTTTATTTTTCATTTTTTGAAGTACAGTCAACATTATGCCATTAAAGAAATACAAACAGCCACACAACTAGTTCGGAGCATAAATTTACAAATCTCAGACAAAATGAATAAATAAATACATTTGTAAATGTAAAATAAACCAACAACTTAATTTTTTCTTTAAATGTAACCTTTTCTCATTAGTCTGACATAGTGAGAAATTTGTTTTTTCCAAAAATAAATAATTTCCATACAAAACATTCATGTTTAAAAATGTACATTTGAATAATCTAAAATAGATTGAAGTGCATTTTGTAACTTGACTCTATGGAAGAATAATAATTGAATTTAACCATTTATTTCTTATTGCAATGTTTTATTTCCTCGCCTATTAAATAAAAATTAAAAAAAAAAAAAAAATTTAATAATGAAAGAAAAATCTATCTTTCCATAAACAAATTATCGTATTTCATTTTTTATTCAAAACAAATTAAGTATTTTATTCTAAAATAAAATGTAGTAAATGAAATGAAAACAAATGAAAAAACACTGTTTCCATTTTTTCAAATCATGTTTTTCACCCCTATTTTTGTCACGATAGAATTATTTATCTAGCGAGGTTCGACATGTCTTCAAACCGCTTCATAAGCTCAAGAGTTTAACCTCAAACTCAAGACTGTAGCCAAACCTGAACGTTCTCATTAGGAGCCAGTTTGTAATGCAACAGAAACGAAACGTCTCAGGTTATCCTTAATAACCCCTGAAATAAAAACGGATCCGACAGGACTGGAGAAGCTAATTGGACTTTTGGTAGAAACGGGAAACTGCCGCACACGTCCCTCCGCTCCTCTCTCTCTTTATTGGTTTTTTAATATCCCTTATTGATGTGGCTTCACTTCCACAGGTCCTTGGAGCTTTTCTTCGCTACCAACCAGAACAACCGAGCCGGCGAGCACGCCAACGACAAATCCCCCCGTCTCTGCCGCAAGTTCTCCTCCCCGCCCCCCGACTCCATCCACTCCCGGACCTCCTCCCCCGTCAGGACGCGTAAGCTGTCCCTCCACTCCCCGGTCACCGCCCGAGTGGGAGGTCTGGACCTGACCAGTCCTCTGGGCAATCCGGCGGGCAACCATGCGGCGTCCCAGTCCGCGGCCAGCAGCCCCACGTCGGCCCAGACCCCGCAGACCCCCACGCCCTCGTCGCCTCCCTCGTCCACCTCGCCTCCTCCCGGTAACTCCAAGCAGGTGCAGGACCAGCCTCCCCCGGTCCCCATGTCTCCGGACCAGAGTCCGAGCCAGACTGCCAACGGAGAGGAAATCCTGAAGGTGGACCCCTTCTGCGGGAAGCTGCGACGAAGCATCCGCCGAGGTAAACACCACAGTCTTCACGAGTTAGATAGTTCAGTGTATTCAGTGGTCCAGAGATATCCGAGTCGGTTCCTCTTCATCCAGGTCAAGGGAGTTCAAGAGAGTTCCAAATGACGCATTAGAGTTCAAGGGCATGTATTCCGTGGTCTGTTTCCTATATTAGTTTCTGTGCAAATATATATCGAGATTTGTTCGCTTTGTTACAAAAACGGATCATTTATTAAAAACAGCAGATAAACTTAAGTACCACCAAAGAACCGGGACACACTAATTACCACAACCACCTTACTTGGTACCAACAAAACAGTGAACTCCCATCATGCCTTTTGAACACTTCTCTTCACATTTTCACATGACTATGTAAAAAAAAACAATAGAATCCATCATTGCGGATTCCAAAGTAAAATTCAGGCAATTTGTAACTTTTTGATAGTTTTACATCTCGGTGTGAATTGAACAGTAGAGCGAGTGACTCAGTGCTCGACTGGATTAGTCTGGTAAGAAGACACTATTATTCCAATGTTTTTATGTTAAAATTAAAAGGCTATCATTTAAAAGGATATTGAATTTAGAGCATTTATTTTGTAATTACTGGATAATGAATATCAAACTCTATGTGTTCATTTTGAGAATAAGATTGATTTTATATATTATTGTATGTTATTTGTTCAACCGTTCAATATTCTGATGGCACTGACAAACTTCCATAAAAATCCATCCCGACATGTGACACTATCCTGGAACAGTCCTTGATGGTTCTGGTTCTGGTTCTCCCGCAGACTAAGGCGCTCATGGACAAGCTGCAGAAGACGGTGTCGTCCGAGGGACGCTTCAAGAATCTGAGGGAAACTTTGAAGAAGTAGGTTTTTCTTCGTGTGTTGATGTTATGGAGTCATATGGTGCTCACATGGGTGTGTGTGTGTCCAGCTGCAACCCCCCCTGCGTGCCCTACCTGGGGATGTACCTGACGGATCTGGCCTTCATCGAGGAGGGGACCCCCAACTTCACCGAGGAGGGTCTGGTCAACTTCTCCAAAATGAGGATGGTGAGTAAAGAAAGAAGCATCTCACAGAGAACGACCGTGAACACAAGACTTTTATTTCTTCAGATCTCCCACATCATCCGGGAGATCCGGCAGTTCCAGCAGACCCCGTACAGAATAGAGCATCAAGCTAAGGTACTTCCTTTATCAACCACCTTCTTAGTTACGGGGACCTGAATAGCTGATGCTTTTTGCCGCCCAGTCAACTAACCGTAGTTGTCGATGCTTTTTGACATAGAAAAGGGGCAGAAAAGTACAATATAATTAGATAGATAGATAGATACAACTTTATTGATTGAAATTGTTAATTACAGGATTGTAGGGACCAATCAGTCGCCGCTAAATAGAGCAGAATAAAAAGCCATTCAATATACCTTTAAAAATAAGAGCTACACTACAAGGAAAGTTGTGTATTTAGGATAAGATATACTTTAATATTTTAAACAAAAATGATTAAACAAACTTACATATTATATTTAAACATACAGTACATAAAGTACATAGTTAAATGATAATAAAGGCAATAATAAATCATATTTACACTTGTTAAAACAATAATGAAATTAAACAATTAACCTTAACTAAAAAAGGATAATGAAATAAAGACAAAAATAAACAACTGTATCAACAATAGTACATGTGCACACACACACCTAGCCTTTTGGCTAATTCTGGCTTTTTTAACCATAATCATGTGTTTTATGAAATTGCATCATCATCTTTTAAATAAACTTATTCTAACATATAACCTTTACTTACTTACTTATTGTCTTAATTAATTACTTACTGAACTCTGAACTACTAAACTACTTACTTACTTACTTAACTACTTACTTACTCACTTAACTGCTTACTTACTTAATTACTTCCTTACTTACTTACTTACTTAGTTAACTTATTACTTACTTAACTACTTACTTACTTAATTAATTACATACGTACAGAAGTGTAAGAAGGGACTCATAAACTCACATTAAAACTTTTATTTTTAATAAACTGCTTGATGGATGGATGAATGGATGGATGGATGAATGGATGGATGGATGGATGGATGAATGAATGGATGGATGGATGGATGGATGAATGGATGAATGGATGGATGGATGGATGGATGAATGGATGGATGGATGCATGGATGGATGGATGGATGGATGGATGGATGGATGGATGGATGAACGGATGAATTTCAACGTTGCTAACAAGTCTGGACACTGTGTCCGGCGCCAGGTGACGCAGTATCTCTTGGACAAAACCCTGATCATGGACGAAGACACGCTGTACGAGCTGTCCCTGAAGATCGAGCCCCGACTTCCTGCCTGATGGGGGAGTGAGTCCAGCGGGAAAGACCCCCAGAAGAAACGACCGCCCTGCAAGTCTTGACCGGTCCCAGGAGCGTCCTGACAGAGTGTGAACAGAACCAGGACGAGCTGATAAACTGAGGGCGGTTGGAGGCGGCGTGTGCATGAGGATGTGTTGCTGGTCGGGATCGCGTTCCTCGGCTGCATGAAGCCACCGGAGTCGAGGAGGGGGAAAAAAAAGAAGAAAAAAAGAGATGTAGCATTTACAGAAGTGTGACATAGAGGAGCTGATGTCTCTGTGCTGTCGTTCGTGTTCTGTCGTGTGATCGGAGGACAAACTTCCGACGCTTTACCCTGCATGACTGCGGCTTAGCTCCCAGGCTTTAGCATGCTAGCGCGCCACCGGACGCATCGTCGGCGGGCGAGTCCCGCCTCAGGACCGAACCGAGACCCCGGGTGCCTTTTGAACCTGAAGGCCGACTCCACACGTTTACAAATCTTTTGATACCTTGAAACTAGTTTGAGCACTGCCGATTCTGAAGTTGTGATGTCATCAAACCGCATCCGAGGAGAAAATCCTAAAAACTACAGATACGATCATAGATAGGGGTGCAAGGCATGATGGGGAATTCCGGTCTACTTACTCGAGCGCCAAGACTTTCTTCCTTCTCATAGGAGACGTACAGGTGGGGTCGCCTCTTGATGACATCACATCCTGAGAGCGAAAACCCCGCGACTAGTTAACCGTTTTCTCTGGTCAACTTTTCCAGATCTCAGCACATCTCTTAGGTGTCACTGAACAACCCTCGCTCTCCTGTCGTGGGAACCTGCTTGAGAACTTGGCTCCTGCATGGGTTTTGAGTGATGTCATTTGTGATGTCACTCTTAGAGCACAAAACCCACCGTATGTTAACACACAGAAAAGAAAAATAATAATTGATATAACTTTTGTTCTATTGACTCAAAAGCATGAACCTGTAAACTAATTATTAGTTAGTATTATTAGTTTAACTGTTTTCCCAAAACATTCTACTGACACTAAACAGGTCCGCGGTGAAAAAAAAAAGGTTGACTTAAAGAACCAGTGTATTTGTAACAGCCACAACATGTGAGGATGCACATATATCGTGTACGTCTGTATATTAGAAAATAGTACTTTTATAAGGTATAGTATGGAGGAGATACTTTACCAATTAACTTATTGAGATTTTTGTTTAGAAAAAGAAAGTATATATATTAGTTCATAATTTGATGTAGGACTTAAAAACATTAGCAACTCGCCCATACTTTTTTTTTTTTTTAAATAACTTGAAATTCTAAAATCTAAAAAAACAGTTTTAACCCTTTAAATTCAAAATAAACCTATTCTTTACAAGATCCCAGGTTTAATATACGTTTCATCTTCAGGTGTCGATTTAAATGAATGTCTTTCAAATTAATGTATTTATAAGAGAGTTTATGGAGAGAACAGATAGTGTTGCCAATTCTTCTTTATCTTCTAGGCATGAACCAAACAAGAGTTTAAATCTTTCTCTTTTTTTTTAAAGAGAATAATGTGCTTTTCAGAAATGTACACAGTTGCGTTCCTGGTGATGACGTCACGATAGGACTGACGCCAGGATATTTTAATTTTTATCATTTCTATTAAACTTCATATCAACGTCAGAACGTCAACGTTGACAGTAATAACAACTATTAAATTAAATAAAAATAACGCCGCGCCACTCAGCCAATCAGAGGAAGTGACGTCACTGACGTATCGTTTATTGTTCTTCTAAAAGTTATTCTACAATGATAAATCAAATTAATACAGTTACTTATTGTGCATTTGGAGTTGAAGCACACTCACAAAGTTAATTTGACTTTTAAAAGTTATTATTTTATTTTATAAAAAGTAAATTAAGAAAGAGCGAAATTAAATGAAGTGACGTCATCACTAGTCGACAGCCAGAGCAAACTGTACGCAAACGTTCCGTTTATCCCAGTGAATAACGTCTTGAAAGGCCTTTTAAAAAAAATCCCGAGTTCCTTTGAAACGCGCATGTTGAACCTCTGCTGTGGCGGCGCTCACCAAATGTCTCCCTCTAGTGTTCGGACGGCGACACTACACGCGCTGCTTCCCCGCCTCCTCCCGTCAGTCATGAGTGTTGGATGTTTGACCTTCTTGACCTCTCGAGATGTAGCTTCCGCTGGAGTGACACAACCTTTTCCTCGCTGCGCTGCGTTCATCGTCACACACACTGTTATTTTTCTACACGGAGACTTCCACGGGCGGAGAAACTATTTTTACATTGTGAAGCTGTGAATATTTCTTTTTGTGTTTTTTCTTCTGCATCCCACACGGCTGTTATACTACAGATGTAGCATTTAAATAACGAGTGTGTGTCCGTGTGAAGATTGTCGTGCTGCATGCACACAACAGCTGCATGTTGTCGCATGTGTGACCGGACGCTTCCTTTTTAATCTCTGCTTCTCCAGTGTCTGTAGCCGTCGACCTTTGACCCCGGTCCACCGATGATGGTTTGTGTGCGAGTGTGTGTGTGTGTGTGTGTGTGTGTGTGTGTGTGAGTGTGTGTTTCGGCATGAGTTGCGGAGAAAACTGTTGTCCGGCTTTGCTTTCTTGACAAAAAACTGTGTTTGTAATTCCAAGTGCCAGTTGGACATCCTGGTGTGCGAGCACTCGTGCGATGTTTTGTAACACGTGTGTATCGTTCGTTTCACTTCTTCGTTTCGCTTTTTCCACTCGTAGGTGCAGGAAATAAACTCGCCATGCCTTACACGCGTGTTCTTCCTCCTCGCGGCCAACCATCGCAGTGCATTACAGATGAAATCACGTGATTTAAATAAATGTGTTTAAATATTTAACTAAAATATATTATTTTAATTTATACTGTACTGGAGTGGGACAATAATTAAATATGTGGGGAAAAAAAGTAAATAAAAAAGGACAAATTATGAAACTATAGTTTTGTAATTATGCCTGATATTGTAATTTTAAAAAAGCTAACGTTTTTTTTAATGTTTAGATACTTTATATCTATTTTCCCGCCAAAATATGTTCTTACCTTTGTTTTATGTAATTGTTTCATTACATTCGTTTTTTTCCATTCATTTTAAGGCACAATAAATATGCAATATAAGGGGAAAAGGATCTCGATAAAAAAAAAACTAAATTAATAATGACTTATTCAATATAAAACTTCATAATTGACATGAATTTGGTGACCATCAGAGTTGTAATTACAAAGCTATTAAAAAATGTATGTGAAATATTGCACAAAAATAGCGATTTTGAAAATTAAAAAAAATAATTAAAAAAACTAATGAGTGTAGTAACTTGATATGAAGGTACTTCATAAGTGACATGAATTTGGTGACCATCAGAGTTGTAATTACAAAGCTATTAAAAAATGTATGTGAAATATTGCACAAAAAAAGGTGATTTTGAAAATTTCAAGAAGAAATTAAAAAAAAATAATGAGTGTAGTAACTTGATATGAAGGTACTTCATAATTGACATGAATTTGGTGACCATCAGAGTTGTAATTACAACGCTATTACAAAATGTATGTGAAATATTGCACAAAAATAGCGATTTTTAAAATTTTAAGAGAGAATTAAAAAAACTAATGAGTGTAGTAACTTGATATGAAGGTACTTCATAAGTGACATGAATTTGGTGACCATCAGAGTTGTAATTACAAAGCTATTAAACAATGTATGTGAAATATTTCACAAAAAAGGTGATTTTGAAAATTTCAAGAAGAAAAAAAAAATAATAATGAGTGTAGTAACTTGACATGAAGGTACTTCATAATTGACATGAATTTGGTGACCATCAGAGTTGTAATTGCAGAGCTATTACAAAATGTATATGAAATATTACACAAAAAAGGTGATTTTGAAAATTTCAAGAAGAAATGAAAAATACGACTTGGTGTAGTAACTTGATATGAAGGTACTACATAAGTGACATGAATTTGGTGACCATCACAATTGTAATTGAAAGAAAGTCTGCTGGTTATAATCAGACAATATTTTTCAACACTACATTTTTTTCAGTGTAAGTAATTTATTACTTTTAGTAATTTGTAAGTAAATCCTGTGAGATCCAGGCTTTGACTGAGGACGAGAGGATACAGTGACTCCAGCAGCTTTTAAAGCTGATGTTTGGACATATTTTCAAAACAAACGAAAGCAGTTACGACTTCGTCAAGAGTCATGTGGTCTGTAAATACTACAACACCAGAGTCAATTACTAGACAATACTACACATATATACTTGTTACTACAGTATCACAACACCAGAGTCAAGTACTCGACAATACTACACATATATCCTTGTTACTACAGTATCACAACACCAGAGTCAAGTACTCGACAATACTACACATAGATCCTTGTTACTACAGTATCACAACACCAGAGTCAAGTACTTGACAATACTACACATAGATCCTTGTTACTACAGTATCACAACACCAGAGTCAAGTACTCGACAATACCACACATAGATCCTTGTTACTACAGTATCACAACACTAGAGTCAAGTACTCGACAATACTACACATAGATCCTTGTTACTACACTATCACAACACCAGAGTCAAGTACTTGACAATACTACAAATATATCCTTGTTACTACACTATCACAACACCAAAGTCAAGTACTTGACAATACTACACATATATCCTTGTTACTACACTATCACAACACCAGAGTCAAGTACTCGACAATACTACACATATATCCTTGTTACTACAGTATCACAACACCAAAGTCAAGTACTTGACAATACTACACATATATGCTTGTTACTACACTATCACAACACCAGAGTCAAGTACTCGACAATACTACACATATATCCTTGTTACTACAGTATCACAACACCAGAGTCAAGTACTTGACAATACTACACATATACCCTTGTTACTACACTATCACAACGCCAGAGTCAAGTACTTGACAATACTACACATATATCCTTGTTACTACAGTATCACTATATATCGTATAAGGGTGTTGGAAAATATTGATATGGCGATCATCGCAATAATTTACTTTATTATTATTCAACAGGACTGTATAGATTTTCTTTTCTATTTTAATAATTGTATAAAGAATAGTTGTTTATTATTTGAATAGTTAGTTATTTAATGGTTTATATTTCTTGGTTTATAAAATGAGTGAATTATAAACTAATTAGATTTAAAATTGACATTAACATGCAAATATACCCAGCGTTCATTTTTGTGTTGCAATTAAACTTCCGGCCGCTAGATGGCAGCAGTCATTACTTCCTCTGTACATTGAAATCCAAATGACTGAGGATGAGAGGATACAGTGAGTCCAGCAGCTTTTAAAGCTGATCTTGTCAATACACATTTAGTTATTTGCTTACGTCTCAATTGAGCTCAGAAAGTTTTATTTTCAGTCAAGAAGGTTCAAAATCAAAATTAGGTTTAAGTTGAGTTTTGAATGATGCAGTAACAAGACATCACTTCTTACATTTACATCATCAATGAAAAATATTGATTTATTCAAGAAAAGATTGACTGATCAACGGGCTACATTAGAGGTTTTTGAGGTGGTGGCCGCCAGGGGGCGCCAGAGGGTTCTATGAATAATAATAATGATGATGAAATTTATTTAATGATATGATACAATACAAACGATCGAACATCTTCACCTGTACAACATGTTCAACACTGATTCCATGAATATTACATTCAAATATTCGTCTGAAATGTGTACTCATTAAGCATTTGTATCATGAAATGGAACTAACTTGTAATTAATTAACATTAAATAAATCCAATAATATATTATTTATTTGAAGTGTTAAAACCTAATAAAAAATGGCAAAAACGAACCTATTAAGATATGAATTTAACAAATATATTGTTAAAATAAATACATAACTTGTTTTGTAATAAAGATGTATTTTTAAAACAATATAAATATTTTGTATTTTATTTTAATCGTGTATATATATATGCAATAAATATTTCTTCATACAATTATATTTACTATATTGTATTATAAAAAGTGCACTATAATAAATACAAAAAGTTACTATTATTATTATTAGTTGTGTGTATTTCTGTGGTTAATCTTATTAAATCAAAATAATATATTTAAAATAATTAAATATTTTTCATTCTTTTTATATATACTTTACAAAAATATTTTACACATGCAATAAATATTTTCTTTACAACTGTATATTATATTGTATTATAAATAAAATAATAAAAAGCATTACTTATTTATTATTATTCTCATTATTTTTAAATTCAAAGTGAATTTTATTCATAAGTTCTGAATCATGGGAGTTTATATATATTTGTGTTTTTCCTAAACTAACTCATTATTGGCTGTAAAAGATACACTTGAACGTGTTTATTGAAGAAAAACAACATGTCACGTTAAAACCTCATGTTTCCTCCCGACAGCCGACCTGTTCGACATCCTGCTGCCGATGCTCGACATCTACCAGGAGTTCGTCCGGAACCACCAGTACAGTCTGCAGGTTCTGGCCAACTGCAAGCAGAACCGGGACTTCGACAAGCTGCTCAAACAGTACGAGTCCAACGGGGCCTGCGATGGCTGGATGCTAGAGACCTTCCTCACGTACCCCATGTTCCAGGTGCGACCCCCCCACCCCCCCGGGAGTGAGTGTTTCAACAAGTGTTCAATGTTGTTTGATTTCTCCACCTCCAAGATCCCTCGCTACATCATCACGCTGCACGAGCTGCTGGCGCACACGCCTCACGAGCACGTGGAGCGCAGGAGTCTGGAGTTCGCCAAGTCCAAGCTGGAGGAACTGTCCAGGTGAGCGTCTTGTACGAAGTTAAATCTGGTGCGTTTCTCCCACATACTCCGGGTTGGATCACGGGTACGAATGTGTAGATATGTCCATGCAGGTGAATAGTACAGATCTCATGTCACGGGCATGTGGGACTTACGAACCCGTTTTCACTCCATACTCTGGTCCTGGGTTTGATTGTGGACTTTGCTAAAGAGTTCTTTGTGTTCAGGGTGATGCACGACGAGGTGAGCGACACCGAGAACATCCTGAAGAACCTGGCCATCGAGAGGATGATCGTGGAAGGATGCGACATCCTGCTGGACACCAGCCAGACCTTCGTCCGCCAGGGTGAGTCCTCTGAACCAGGGTGAGTCTTCTGAACCAGGGTGAGTCCTCTGAACCAGGGGGTGAGTCTCCTGAACCACGGTGAGTCCTCTGAACCAGGGTGAGTCTCCTGAACCAGGTTGAGTCCTCTGAACCAGGGGCGAGTCCTCTGAACCAGGGTGAGTCTCCTGAGCCAGGGTGAAGACACACGTCACAAATGCTAATGTGTCTTCAAAAGCTTTTTTATGAGTAAAAAGATATAAAAATTCAATATAAATGTGAAATATGTTGAAGAAAGTGTCCAGAAACAGGTCGATAATCACAACAGGCAGGAAAGGAGTCTTGGTTGGGACAAAGGCAAGGAGACAGGGTATGAAGCAGGAATACTCAGCGGCAGAATACAGGTACTGGAAAATGGTGATTACAAGACAAGGACGTGACAGAGAGTGGAGGCTTAAGAACACAGGGGATCAATAAGCAGCAGCGGGGGGCGGGACTGACGAGACACGGCTGGGAACAATTACTACTCAGACAGGGGGGAAGTAAGACTAGCACAGACACAGAAGGGAGCGGCTTTCACAATAAAACCGGAAGCACAAGGAGGAACATGTAGACTCATGACAGTTGCACCGAGTAACGAGCTGGAAAATGTCGTGTGCGTCTGGAACATGTGACAAACCGCATAAAACTGTTTATCTTATATTCGGTATAATAACGACACACCTGAGCCACTGTGAACTCTTTTACAACTTTATTTACAGCGTACTCGTGACCTCAGGCCTAGAAAATAAGGAAATAATATCCATCTGTTGTCTTTATCATGTTCTCTGGTCGCTATGGTAATGTGTAAACATACCATCAAAATAAAACGAAACAGTCCTCTGAACCAGGGTGAGTCCCCTGAACCAGGGTGAGTCCTCTGAACCAGGGTGAGTCCTCTGAACCAGGGCTAGTCCCCTGAACCAGCGTGAGTCTCCTGAACCAGGGCTAGTCCCCTGAACCAGCGTGAGTCTCCTGAACCAGGGTGAGTCCTCTGAACCAGGGGTCCCCAACCTTTTTTTCACCTTGGACCGGTTTAATGTCAGGATCAGGATTTCGCGGACCGGTGCAAGTACCATTTCAGTCCGGACACTTCCTACATGATGACGACACACGTCACAAATGCTAGCGTATCTTTAAAAGCTTTTTTATGAGTAAAAAAAAATATAAAAATTCAATATAAATAGGAAATATGTTGTAGAAAGTGTCCTTCAGTCGCACAATTAAAATTATTTTCACTAATCAAAACTTTTTTTTTAAATACGTTAGTGTTTGCAACGTGTGACGTCACCGAGTAGTGAGCTGAAAATGTCGGTGCGACTGGAGCGTGTGACGAACAGCATAAAACTGTTGTTCAGTATAATAACGACACACCTGAACCACTGTACCAGGTATATTTCCAAAATATATAGTACAATGCAAAATGTCAAACCTCTGTCATGGGACAAAACTAAGCCTGGGAACAAGATTTAAACATTAATGATCTGCAAGTTTCTGGCAGCGTAGCTTAGAGTGTATCCATTCGTCATCTTACTGCATAAAGCAACGTCTCATACAATTTAAAGTGTTACATCGTTTGCATTATTCAAATGAGAGACTTGCTAAAATCTACCCAGACGTCAGTCCACATTGTTCAAGATGTTCTCACAGACCTGCTACTTTGGGTCATATGTTCTGGCTTTGTCCATCACTCAAAGGTTTCTGGAGTAGAATATTTGAATGTATTTCCCACATGTGTAAAAAAGCAATAACACCTTCTCCACACATGTGTATATTTGTCGACCTCCACCTGACCTCTCTGTAAATACAGCACATGCAAACGCAATTGCATTTTCCTCACTGATGGCAGCAGATTGTTCTTCTGCAGTGGAAGTCAGACGACCATCATTTAAGAGTTGGATTCAAGAACTTCTCTCTATGTTGCAGTTAGAGAAAATAAAATACAGTCGGTCAAATTGTCTGGAGAAGTTTCATGAAACCTGGTCTCCGTTCATGTTAAAGAGCTGAACCTCACATAATACTTTAACAGTTTGGGTTATATTTTATTTTTTTATTTTACAACCATATGTATGGAGTATTGTTTTTTTGTTTGTTTTTTTTGTTTTTGTTTTTGTCTGTTTGTATCAATGTATACTATTATGCATCATTGTTCCTTTTTGAGTCGATTCGTTTTATGTGTGTATATATATATATATATACAAGAATGTTTTCACCATTGTTATATTTTATTCATCTGTCTTTGTCAAGCCCTGATTGTTAAGAGGTGGGTGGGGGTCTGGATTTCTGAGACCGCGGGTGGTTTTCTATGGGGGTGGAGGGTGGGATCTTCCTTTGTTTTTGTATTATACCTTTTATTTTACTTATTTTGTGTGTGTGTTTCAAAATGTATGTCTTAATATCTGAAAATCAATAAAAAGATGTTTAAAAAAAAAAAAAAAAATCTATGTAAAAAATAAGATAAAATCTTTCTCACCTGATTCCTGAAGGTATAGTGGGTACCCTGGTTGCCTGGAGAACAATCAGCTCAGAGTTCGTCTTGGAATCGAAAAGGCCTTCAAACCACCAGACCACGCCAAGGGTCACGGTCACCGAGTTGTGGGGATTTTGTGTTCCGATGAACCGACCCTCCCCAGCCTCGTATGTGGTGGTGGAATGAAGGACAGACACATGGATGAGTTTAAGAAAAATTCTCGTTTAGCGAATTATGCAAAAGTCAGAGACAAACTTACGTGAACACGGGCGCTAGCAAGCAGAGATCTATCAACAGAGAGATCTATCAACAGAGAGATCTATCAACAGAGAGATCTATCAACAGAGAGATCTATCACAGACGTCTTCGAATGCCAGAACGCAAAGATCAGACAAAATGGTGGATCTTTATAGTAGAATATTCAGGTTAACGCCTCTAGTCAATTGTACATGTAGGATTGGTCAGTAACTGTAAACACTTGATTCTAAGATGGCCGTCGCACGTGATCGTAGTTGAAACTTACCGAAGTTGTTGTCTTCTCGAGAGAGTTTGTTCCCAGCAACTTACTGGACTGTTGTGTCTTTCAGTGTGAGTTCTCTAACAGGTTCACACTGAATTCCTGGAATCTGGGATTGTTTAATCTTTCTGTGTGTGTGAGGCTTTGTGACCTCAGCCTGTGAGTTGTGAACCTGAGTTTAGTTTAAGTGAATGCAATGCAAGACAATGATTATTTAATATGAATTAAATATGAAAGATTATCAGTTAATCAAGTGACTATTTGAAATGTGTGTTAAATCTAGATGATTGATTACAGTAAAGTTGTCATTTCCTTACAATTTGAAGAGAATAAACAACAACAAAAATAAAGATGTTACAAACACACATTAAAGAAACACTTTGTTCTTCTTATCAAGCGTCGACACTGGATTCTCTGGAACATCTTTGTCTCTTTCTCAAGAGTTTCTGCTCGTAAACGTAACCTTTTCTGCCTTTTGACACTCGTGTGGAAATAAACGAGTTCAACTTCCTGTCAAAGGTTTTCAAAATAACACGTAACAAAATAAAAGCATCAAAATCCTTGCATTTACAAGAGTAGAAATGTTAGAACGATGAGAGACATTTAGAAACACTGTGTTCTCGTGTCGAATACATCTTTATTGAAGCAGTCGCTGATGAGATCAGAAAGAAGATTAAAAAGGAGATTTTTGACCTTGTTTTCTGGAGAAAATATTTGAAAAGAGACATGATTGAGAAACAGAACCAGACTGAGGAGCAGAAAGAAGGAAAAAGAATAATATGTGACGTAAACTCATCGACTTCATCTCTACACAAAGAAAACTGGAGTCTTTTATTGGAGGTCAAAGGTTAAACCTTATTGACACTGAAGAGGAAACAAGAGTCACAATGATTACAAAGAAAGATTCATCCAAACACTCGTGGATCATGTTGACGCTCAGAGAGTCTCTGGCTGAACATCTGCTGGAGACACTTCCAACATCTGCACTTCCTCCACAGGTGCTGGGAGCTGCTCTCTGCTCCTCTGGACCACAACAACAACAACAACAACAACAACAACAACACACATCATGAAGATCACGACACTGAGCATCACAGACCGCACTAGATGGTGATCAACCTCTGGCTCTCCGAACACTACAAGGGTCTTAGATGTGAACACACAATGACTGTCTTTCAGAACCACACACCAGAAGTCTCCGCTGTGTTCCAGAGAGATGTTAGTGATCACCAGGCTCGTGTTGGAGAGAAAGATTCCGTCTTTACGTTCACGATATGATACATGTGATGTTCTTCCTTCAGTTCTGTTTGTCTTCATGAACCAGTAGATCCTACCAGTCTGTTTCTTCCAGTCACATCGTAGAGTCACGTTCTCTCCTCCAGTGAAGAACACCTCAGCAGGCGGGTCAGACTCAGGACACACATACAGGTAGTATTTATCATACTGATAGTGAGCTCCACAGCGTCACTCTGATGGTGAGCTCCACATCTTCACTATGATGGTGAGCTCCACATCTTCACTCTGATGGTGAGCTCCACATCTTCACTATGATGGTGAGCTCCACATCTTCACTCTGATGGTGAGCTCCACAGCTTCACTCTGATGGTGAGCTCCACAGCTTCACTATGATGGTGAGCTCCACAGCTTCACTATGATAGTGAGCTCCACAGCTTCACTCTGATGGTGAGCTCCACAGTTTCACTCCGATGGTGAGCTCCACAGCTTCACTATGATAGTGAGCTCCACAGCTTCACTATGATAGTGAGCTCCACAGCTTCACTCCGATGGTGAGCTCCACAGCTTCACTCTGATGGTGAGCTCCACAGCTTCACTCTGATGGTGAGCTCCACAGCTTCACTATGATAGTGAGCTCCACAGCTTCACTCCGATGGTGAGCTCCACAGCTTCACTATGATAGTGAGCTCCACAGCTTCACTCTGATAGTGAGCTCCACAGCTTCACTCCGATGGTGAGCTCCACAGCTTCACTATGATAGTGAGCTCCACAGCTTCACTCCGATGGTGAGCTCCACAGCTTCACTCCGTTGGTGAGCTCCACAGCTTCACTATGATGGTGAGCTCCACAGCTTCACTATGATGGTGAGCTCCACAGCTTCACTATGATGGTGAGCTCCACAGCTTCACTATGATGGTGAGCTCCACATCTTCACTCTGATGGTGAGCTCCACAGCTTCACTATGATGGTGAGCTCCACATCTTCACTATGATGGTGAGCTCCACATCTTCACTCTGATGGTGAGCTCCACAGCTTCACTATGATGGTGAGCTCCACAGCTTCACTATGATGGTGAGCTCCACAGCTTCACTATGATGGTGAGCTCCACAGCTTCACTCTGATAGTGAGCTCCACAGCTTCACTCTGATGGTGAGCTCCACAACTTCACTCCGTTGTGTTCTGAGATATTGGACTGTGATTGTGTTCTGAGATATTGGACTGTGATTGTGTTCTGAGATATTGGACTGTTATTGTGTTCTAAGATATTGGACTGTGATTGTGTTCTGAGATATTGGACTGTGATTGTGTTCTGAGATATTGGACTGTTATTGTGTTCTGAGATATTGGACTGTGATTGTGTTCTGAGATATTGGACTGTTATTGTGTTCTGAGATATTGGACTGTGATTGTGTTCTAAGATATTGGACTGTGATTGTGTTCTGAGATATTGGACTGTTATTGTGTTCTAAGATATTGGACTGTGATTGTGTTCTGAGATATTGGACTGTGATTGTGTTCTGAGATATTGGACTGTTATTGTGTTCTGAGATATTGGACTGTGATTGTGTTCTGAGATATTGGACTGTGATTGTGTTCTGAGATATTGGACTGTGATCGTGTTCTGAGATATTGGACTGTGATCGTGTTCTGAGATATTGGACTGTTATTGTGTTCTGAGATATTGGACTGTGATTGTGTTCCTAGATATTGGACTGTTATTGTGTTCTGAGATATTGGACTGTGATTGTGTTCTGAGATATTGGACTGTGATTGTGTTCTGAGATATTGGACTGTGATTGTGTTCTGAGATATTGGACTGTGATCGTGTTCTGAGATATTGGACTGTTATTGTGTTCTAAGATATTGGACTGTTATTGTGTTCTGAGATATTGGACTGTGATTGTGTTCTGAGATATTGGACTGTTATTGTGTTCTGAGATATTGGACTGTGATTGTGTTCTGAGATATTGGACTGTTATTGTGTTGAGATATTGGACTGTGATTGTGTTCTGAGATATTGGACTGTGATTTTGCTGATCGGTAAAATTATGTCACAACTTCTTTTCTGTATCCGACTCACTCTTTGGTTCTGGTCCATAAAGTTCAGGAAAACTATTGTTTTTATGCGGAATATAAATAGAAATTCAGAGATTTTAGTTTTGAATTATTGAAAAAAAAACAGCTTAGAAATTATTTTTCAAATTAAATTCTTCTAAAAAACAACTCAATGCTTG
Source organism: Callionymus lyra (assembly GCF_982586985.1). NCBI lineage: Eukaryota > Metazoa > Chordata > Actinopteri > Syngnathiformes > Callionymidae > Callionymus > Callionymus lyra. Next base: position 1,595,775 of record NC_141818.1, on the reverse strand, counting down.
ATCATTTCCAAACGACCAGAGTTCAGCTAAGATTGTGATGACACTGACGAACTGACAGATGCTGACGACAGCAACTGTTGACGAGTTTCTGGGGAAAAGTTTGAGCGTTTCGTTGTTTTTACCTTCTATGAACTCTGAGGCAGAAGTGCTACTTCTTAATGTTTCATTTCTGGTTTTACTTAAAAAAAACAGGAAGTTCGAAGAGACCAGTTTGTATGACGAACAGTCTTTTCTGTTTGCTGTTAATAAAGTACAAACAGCTTGAGCAAGAAGATTTGTTTTGACTAAAATGGAGTCACTGAGGGTTTTTCAGCTGTTTTTCTGTTTTTATCTTCTTTCATTTGTGGCATCAGATCATCACGGTAACTCATAGTTGTTTGACCTTTGAACCTTGTTGATACAGCTTTGAAAATTGTTTGATTACAGTTAAAATTGTTAGATTATAGTTGAAAATTGTTAGATTATAGTTGAAAATTGTTTGATTATAGTTGAAAATTGTTTGATTGTTGGATTATAGTTGAAAATTGTTTGATTATAGTTGAAAATTGTTTGATTATAGTTGAAAATTGTTTGATTGTTGAAAAATGTTTGATTATAGTTGAAAATTGTTTGATTATAGTTGAAAATTGTTAGATTGTTTGATTATAGTTGAAAATTGTTTGATTATAGTTGAAAATTGTTTGATTACAGTTGAAAATTGTTTGATTATAGTTGAAAATTGTTAGATTGTTTGATTATAGTTGAAAATTGTTTGATTATAGTTGAAAATTGTTTGATTCTAGTTGAAAATTGTTTGATTGTTGAAAATTGTTGGATTATAGTTGAAAATTGTTTGATTATAGTTGAAAATTGTTTGATTATAGTTGAAAATTGTTTGATTCTAGTTGAAAATTGTTTGATTCTAGTTGAAAATTGTTTGATTGTTGAAAAATGTTTGATTATAGTTGAACATTGTTTGATTATAGTTGAAAAATGTTTGATTATAGTTGAAAATTATTTGATTATAGTTGGAAATTGTTTGATTATAGTTGAAAATTGTTTGATTATAGTTGAAAATTGTTTGATTATAGTTGAAAATTGTTTGATTAAAGTTGAAGTTGCTGAGGTCTGTGGATCAGAATCTACTGATGGTTCCTGAACTTCCGGACCAGAGGAGAGAAATCCTTCCAGACTGTTGCTCCTAAGCTTTGGAACCATCTCTGTGTTTGATGATCTACTGACTCCTTCAAGAAACATCTGTGTTTGATGATCTACTGACTCCTTCAAGAAACATGCGTGTTTGATGATCTACTGACTCCTTCAAGAAACATCTGTGTTTGATGATCTACTGACTCCTTCAAGAAACATATGTGTTTGATGATCTACTGACTCCTTCAAGAAACATCTGTGTTTGATGATCTACTGACTCCTTCAAGAAACATCTGTGTTTGATGATCTACTGACTCCTTCAAGAAACATCTGTGTTTGATGATCTACTGACTCCTTCAAGAAACATCTCTGTGTTTGATGATCTACTGACTCCTTCAAGAAACATCTGTGTTTGATGATCTACTGACTCCTTCAAGAAACATCTGTGTTTGATGATCTACTGACTCCTTCAAGAAACATCTGTGTTTGATGATCTACTGACTCCTTCAAGAAACATGTGTGTTTGATGATCTACTGACTCCTTCAAGAAACATCTCTGTGTTTGATGATCTACTGACTCCTTCAAGAAACATCTGTGTTTGATGATCTACTGACTCCTTCAAGAAACATCTCTGTGTTTGATGATCTACTGACTCCTTCAAGAAACATCTGTGTTTGATGATCTACTGACTCCTTCAAGAAACATCTGTGTTTGATGATCTACTGACTCCTTCAAGAAACATCTGTGTTTGATGATCTACTGACTCCTTCAAGAAACATCTCTGTGTTTGATGATCTACTGACTCCTTCAAGAAACATCTGTGTTTGATGATCTACTGACTCCTTCAAGAAACATCTCTGTGTTTGATGATCTACTGACTCCTTCAAGAAACATCTGTGTTTGATGATCTACTGACTCCTTCAAGAAACATCTGTGTTTGATGATCAACTGACTCCTTCAAGAAACATCTGTGTTTGATGATCTACTGACTCCTTCAAGAAACATCTCTGTGTTTGATGATCTACTGACTCCTTCAAGAAACATCTGTGTTTGATGATCTACTGACTCCTTCAAGAAACATCTGTGTTTGATGATCTACTGACTCCTTCAAGAAACATCTGTGTTTGATGATCTACTGACTCCTTCAAGAAACATCTCTGTGTTTGATGATCTACTGACTCCTTCAAGAAACATCTGTGTTTGATGATCTACTGACTCCTTCAAGAAACATCTCTGTGTTTGATGATCTACTGACTCCTTCAAGAAACATCTGTGTTTGATGATCTACTGACTCCTTCAAGAAACATCTGTGTTTGATGATCTACTGACTCCTTCAAGAAACATCTGTGTTTGATGATCTACTGACTCCTTCAAGAAACATGTGTGTTTGATGATCTACTGACTCCTTCAAGAAACATCTCTGTGTTTGATGATCTACTGACTCCTTCAAGAAACATCTGTGTTTGATGATCTACTGACTCCTTCAAGAAACATCTCTGTGTTTGATGATCTACTGACTCCTTCAAGAAACATCTGTGTTTGATGATCTACTGACTCCTTCAAGAAACATCTGTGTTTGATGATCTACTGACTCCTTCAAGAAACATCTGTGTTTGATGATCTACTGACTCCTTCAAGAAACATCTGTGTTTGATGATCTACTGACTCCTTCAAGAAACATCTGTGTTTGATGATCTACTGACTCCTTCAAGAAACATCTGTGTTTGATGATCTACTGACTCCTTCAAGAAACATCTGTGTTTGATGATCTACTGACTCCTTCAAGAAACATCTGTGTTTGATGATCTACTGACTCCTTCAAGAAACATCTCTGTGTTTGATGATCTACTGACTCCTTCAAGAAACATCTGTGTTTGATGATCTACTGACTCCTTCAAGAAACATCTGTGTTTGATGATCTACTGACTCCTTCAAGAAACATCTGTGTTTGATGATCTACTGACTCCTTCAAGAAACATGTGTGTTTGATGATCTACTGACTCCTTCAAGAAACATCTCTGTGTTTGATGATCTACTGACTCCTTCAAGAAACATCTGTGTTTGATGATCTACTGACTCCTTCAAGAAACATCTCTGTGTTTGATGATCTACTGACTCCTTCAAGAAACATCTGTGTTTGATGATCTACTGACTCCTTCAAGAAACATCTGTGTTTGATGATCTACTGACTCCTTCAAGAAACATCTGTGTTTGATGATCTACTGACTCCTTCAAGAAACATCTCTGTGTTTGATGATCTACTGACTCCTTCAAGAAACATCTGTGTTTGATGATCTACTGACTCCTTCAAGAAACATCTCTGTGTTTGATGATCTACTGACTCCTTCAAGAAACATCTGTGTTTGATGATCTACTGACTCCTTCAAGAAACATCTGTGTTTGATGATCAACTGACTCCTTCAAGAAACATCTGTGTTTGATGATCTACTGACTCCTTCAAGAAACATCTCTGTGTTTGATGATCTACTGACTCCTTCAAGAAACATCTGTGTTTGATGATCTACTGACTCCTTCAAGAAACATCTGTGTTTGATGATCTACTGACTCCTTCAAGAAACATCTGTGTTTGATGATCTACTGACTCCTTCAAGAAACATCTCTGTGTTTGATGATCTACTGACTCCTTCAAGAAACATCTGTGTTTGATGATCTACTGACTCCTTCAAGAAACATCTGTGTTTGATGATCTACTGACTCCTTCAAGAAACATGTGTGTTTGATGATCTACTGACTCCTTCAAGAAACATCTGTGTTTGATGATCTACTGACTCCTTCAAGAAACATCTCTGTGTTTGATGATCTACTGACTCCTTCAAGAAACATCTGTGTTTGATGATCTACTGACTCCTTCAAGAAACATCTGTGTTTGATGATCTACTGACTCCTTCAAGAAACATCTGTGTTTGATGATCTACTGACTCCTTTAAGAAACATCTGTGTTTGATGATCTACTGACTCCTTCAAGAAACATCTGTGTTTGATGATCTACTGACTCCTTCAAGAAACATGTGTGTTTGATGATCTACTGACTCCTTCAAGAAACATCTGTGTTTGATGATCTACTGACTCCTTCAAGAAACATCTGTGTTTGATGATCTACTGACTCCTTTAAGAAACATCTGTGTTTGATGATCTACTGACTCCTTCAAGAAACATCTGTGTTTGATGATCTACTGACTCCTTCAAGAAACATCTGTGTTTGATGATCTACTGACTCCTTTAAGAAACATCTGTGTTTGATGATCTACTGACTCCTTCAAGAAACATCTGTGTTTGATGATCTACTGACTCCTTCAAGAAACATCTGTGTTTGATGATCTACTGACTCCTTCAAGAAACATCTCTGTGTTTGATGATCTACTGACTCCTTCAAGAAACATCTGTGTTTGATGATCTACTGACTCCTTCAAGAAACATCTGTGTTTGATGATCTACTGACTCCTTCAAGAAACATCTGTGTTTGATGATCTACTGACTCCTTCAAGAAACATGTGTGTTTGATGATCTACTGACTCCTTCAAGAAACATCTGTGTTTGATGATCTACTGACTCCTTCTAGAAACATCTGTGTTTGATGATCTACTGACTCCTTCAAGAAACATCTGTGTTTGATGATCTACTGACTCCTTCAAGAAACATGTGTGTTTGATGATCTACTGACTCCTTCAAGAAACATGTGTGTTTGATGATCTACTGACTCCTTCAAGAAACATCTGTGTTTGATGATCTACTGACTCCTTCAAGAAACATCTGTGTTTGATGATCTACTGACTCCTTCAAGAAACATCTGTGTTTGATGATCTACTGACTCCTTCAAGAAACACCTGTGTTTGATGATCTACTGACTCCTTCAAGAAACATGTGTGTTTGATGATCTACTGACTCCTTCAAGAAACATCTGTGTTTGATGATCTACTGACTCCTTCAAGAAACATCTGTGTTTGATGATCTACTGACTCCTTCAAGAAACATCTGTGTTTGATGATCTACTGACTCCTTCAAGAAACATCTGTGTTTGATGATCTACTGACTCCTTCAAGAAACATCTGTGTTTGATGATCTACCGACTCCTTCAAGAAACATCTGTGTTTGATGATCTACTGACTCCTTCAAGAAACATCTGTGTTTGAAGTGCTCAGTGAATCTGGTCTTGAAAGGCTCTTTACAAATAACTATCACTTACATTCTTACTTACATTGTGAATTATAGATAGTTTGAATCTACGTCTCTCCCTCCAACAGTTTGTCCACGACCAGTGATTCCAGCTCACGCTCGAGACGATGGACTCCAGAGGTTCTATGACCCCGGAGCAGAACTAACCTTGTCCTGTGAGGAGGGATACCAGCAGAGGTTCGGCCCTCGTGTCATCACCTGCGGTTGTTCTGGATCCTGGACTGCAACCAAACTCTTGTGCGGGCGTGAGTATCCATGACCTCATGACCTCTTCACCTCATGACCTCTTCACCTCATGACCTCATACCTCGTCAACTCATCACCTCATGACCAACATTTGCACAAACGTAACACAAACCCTGGTCTCGCAGCCGTTCACTGTCCTTATCCCGGAGACGTGACCCACGGCGACGTGTTCTACGAAGACAACACGTACCAGAGCAGCGTCAACTACAGCTGCCATGAAGGGTGAATCCAACACTTCCAGGAGAATCCCTCGTCTCAGAGTTAACAAAGCTCTCCTGCAGGTTCACTCTGGTGGGAGACAAGATGGCCGTCTGTCTGGCCAACGGCACCTGGAGCACACCTGTACCTGTCTGCACACGTGAGTCCTGATGTGAATGTTGTGTTTCGCAAACTCTTGTGTTTTGTTGTGAGAGAAACTGATGTTTCATGATCGTTAATGTAGAAACGAATCAAGACAATCAAACCATTCAACTGTAATCAAACAATTTTCAACTATAATCAAACCATTCAACTGTAATCAAACAATTTTCAACTATAATCCAACAATTTTCAACTATAATCCAACAATTTTCAACTGTTATCAAACAATTTAAAACTGTAATCCAACAATTTTCAACTATAATCAAACAATTTAAAACTGTAATCAAACAATTTTCAACTATAATCCAACAATTTTCAACTATAATCAAACAATTTTCAACTATAATCCAACAATTTTCAACTATAATCCAACAATTTTCAACTATAATCCAACAATTTTCAACTGTAATCCAACAATTTTCAACTATAATCAAACAATTTAAAACTGTAATCCAACAATTTAAAACTGTAATCCAACAATTTAAAACTGTAATCCAACAATTTAAAACTGTAATCAAACAATTTTCAACTATAATCAAACAATTTTCAACTATAATCAAACAATTTTCAACTATAATCAAACAATTTAAAACTGTAATCAAACAATTTTCAACTATAATCAAACTATTTTCAACTGTAATCAAACAATTTAAAACTGTAATCCAACAATTTCAACTGTAATCCAACAATTTTCAACTATAATCAAACAATTTAAAACTGTAATCAAACAATTTTCAACTATAATCAAACTATTTTCAACTGTAATCAAACAATTTAAAACTGTAATCAAACAATTTTCAACTATAATCAAACAATTTCAACTATAATCCAACAATTTTCAACTGTAATCAAACAATTTTCAACTATAATCCAACAATTTAAAACTGTAATCAAACAATTTTCAACTATAATCCAACAATTTTCAACTATAATCCAACAATTTTCAACTATAATCAAACAATTTAAAACTGTAATCAAACAATTTTCAACTATAATCCAACAATTTTCAACTATAATCCAACAATTTTCAACTATAATCAAACAATTTTCAACTATAATCCAACAATTTTCAACTGTAATCAAACAATTTAAAACTGTAATCCAACAATTTTCAACTATAATCAAACAATTTAAAACTGTAATCCAACAATTTTCAACTATAATCAAACAATTTAAAACTGTAATCCAACAATTTTCAACTATAATCCAACAATTTTCAACTATAATCCAACAATTTTCAACTATAATCAAACAATTTAAAACTGTAATCCAACAATTTTCAACTATAATCAAACAATTTTCAACTATAATCAAACAATTTTCAACTGTAATCAAACATGGATTCATCCACCAAAGTTTATTCTCATGAGAAAATGAACAAAGTGAAAAATGTGGCGAGTAAGAATATGTATGAAAAATAGAGAAATGATTGTTTATATATTGTCAGGTTGCAGAAGGAAACCCAGGAGCAGAAAGTGTCTGATCGTCAAACTTGACAGATTTATTAGCAGCAGGCAGAGGATCGTCACAGTAGTCCAGGAAATATACTGTATATCCGACAGGTACGATATCCAGAAAAACAGGTCAAGGTCACAGGCAGGCAGAAAAACGAGAAAACGTACCAGGGGTCAAAACAATCTGGAATAGGGAGTCTAAAACGTGAAACACAAACTCGACGAGCACGAGACAACAAGTGTGACGAACCGACAAAGACTGAGGGAGAGTGAGCAGAATATGAAGGCTGCCAGCAATCACTGGCAGCTGCAGAACACAAGACAGGTGGAGACAATAATCAGCAGGGGGAGGGAACGGAAAGGAAAGTCACAGACACAGAAGGGAGCAGGTTTCAAAATAAAAACAGGAAACACCAAGAAAGACACACGAGACATAACAATATGATTTATTTTGAGCGTCTTTGCTTGACTTTCTCATGAGTTTTGAACAGAAACGATGATTGTTGGTCAGTGTCGTGTCGTTTCACCTCAACTAGAATTGTTCTGATCTCCACAGCCGTGACCTGTGGTCTGGCTCCCATCCCAGAGTCCGGGATGATCATCTACGACAGGCTCGTCCACAACGACAGGGTTTCGTACGGAGTCGGAGCGACATACGCTTGCCTTCCTCCGCTCGCTCTGTCCGGGAACAAGAAGACGCACTGTACGGCTCGCGGGTCCTGGACGGAGACGCCGGAGTGTAGAAGTATGTTCATGACAGACATCTCACCAGACTAGTCCAGCACCGAGCAAAACAACTAGAATCAAACAATTTTCAACTATAATCAAACAATTTTCAACTATAATCAAACAATTTTCAACTAGAATCAAACAATTTTCAACTATAATCAAACAATTTTCAACTAGAATCAAACAATTTTCAACTATAATCAAACAATTTTCAACAATAATCAAACAATTTTCAACTGTAATCAAACAATTTTCAACTATAATCAAACAATTTTCAACTATAATCAAACAATTTTTAACTATAATCAAACAATTTTCAACTGTAATCAAACAATTTTCAACTATAATCAAACAATTTCAACTATAATCAAACAATTTCAACTATAATCAAACAATTTTCAACTATCAAACAATTTTCAACTAGAATCAAACAATTTCAACTATAATCAAACAATTTTCAACTAGAATCAAACAATTTCAACTATAATCAAACAATTTTCAACTAGAATCAAACAATTTTCAACTAGAATCAAACAATTTTCAACTGTAATCCAACAATTTTCAACTAGAATCAAACAATTTTCAACTATAATCAAACAATTTTCAACTATAATCAAACAATTTTCAACTATAATCAAACAATTTTCAACTGTAATCCAACAATTTTCAACTGTAATCAAACATTTTTTAACTATAATTAAACAATTTTCAACTGTAATCAAACAATTTTTAACTATAATTAAACAATTTTAAACTATAATCAAACAATTTTCAACTAGAATCAAACAATTTCAACTATAATCAAACAATTTTCAACTATAATCAAACAATTTTCAACTGTAATCAAACATTTTTTAACTATAATTAAACAATTTTCAACTGTAATCAAACAATTTTTAACTATAATTAAACAATTTTAAACTATAATCAAACAATTTTCAACTAGAATCAAACAATTTCAACTATAATCAAACAATTTTCAACTATAATCAAACAATTTTCAACTGTAATCAAACATTTTTTAACTATAATTAAACAATTTTCAACTGTAATCAAACAATTTTTAACTATAATTAAACAATTTTAAACTATAATCAAACAATTTTGAACTATAATCAAACAATTTTCAACTGTAATCCAACAATTTTCAACTAGAATCAAACAATTTTCAACTATAATCCAACAATTTTCAACTATAATCCAACAATTTTCAACTATAATCCAGCACTGATGTGTTCTCAGTGGTAACATGTCCGCCGCCTCAGACCATCGATCAAGGGCAGCTTCTTGACGACGAAACCAGAGACTTTTACTTCATGGAGACGGTGGGGTACGACTGCAATGACGACTTTGTCCTGGAGGGGGCGCCCCGGGTCACCTGCCAGGTAAATGGAGAATGGTCCCAGAAGCCCTCGTGCAAAGGTAGGAGGAGGTTCTTATCCTGCTTTTATATCAAACGTTATTGTGTCTATGGATGGAATTGAACCTTTCAAGGTTTTTTTTTATTGATTTATAAATTAATTTAATGAAATAAAATGTAATTTCATTGGATAATTAAATTGAACAATTAGTTAAATGAGAAGATGATTTTGTTCTTATTTTTCTGTACATAATTTGTATCCTTCAAAATAAAAGTGCTGTAATAATAGTGCCACAAGGCCAGACTAATCCAGTCGAGCCCAGAGCAACTCGCTTTCACGTTCAAATTCACACCAACGTTCAAAACGACAATAAGTTGTGATTCGGATGAATTGATGCGACTTCTACGTCGTCACATGATCGTCTCCTCGTCACACGATTGGCTGAAAGTTTGATCCGGTAGCTCGGTGCTCTGCTGGTTTAGTCTGGTGTGATACCAACATTCATATCGAATTTAAAAGACTGTAAATTGAAATATATAGTATTTAGAAAAAATATTTTTTGAATTATTGGAATTAGAATGTCAAACCCATTATTCAACCTTTTAATATAAATATATAAAATACTGTATTTTCCGCACTATTAGACACCGGATCATAAGGCTCACCTTCAATGTTTGGCCTATTTTAGAAGTGTTTTCATAAATACTTTGCACCGGATTATAAGGCGCATAGAATAAAAGATACAAACGTTGGACTGGGGTTGTGTTATCATCCACTAGATAAAGCTGAGCTAAAGGGAACGTCGTCAACAAAACAGTCAGATAAAGTCAAACTTTATTAAGCGTCTGACAACTTTGTTCACTCCCAACGATGTTCAAATTATTTTTAAAAGGCTTCACGCAGCAGCGCATGAGACTGGTGTTGTGAGCAGACAAATTTTGAGCAGCAGTGAAGTTGAGCGCGTGTATGACGGCTAGAGTGCGTGTATGACGGCTAGAGTGCACGTGTATGACTGGTTGAGCGCAGCAGAGTGACTTTGAGTGTTCAACAACCAAGACACGCTCGCTCAAACCGGTGGCAGTAAACTTACTCCATAGTCGTCCACCATGATGCGACTTCTACGTCGTCACATGACGCAATGACGTCATCCCGCCCACGTCGTGTCGGCTCAGTCGCTCAGAGTCATGACAGTGTTTGTAAACAAGTCAAAAACCAAGTAATGTTCATATATAAAACGCTCCGGATTATAAGGCGCACTGTCGTTTTTTGAGAAATTTAAAGGCTGCACCTTATAGCGTGGAAAATACGGTACTTCAAAATTATAATTAAATGCTTAAAGAAAACACATTTCAATAAAACAATCACACACTGATGTGGTTTTGATTGTGACGTCTCGTCACCTGCAGCTCACTGCACGATTGGAATTGAACGAGGGAGGATCTTATACAAAGGAAAGAAGATCTGGATCGAAAACCTGAAGCACAACAAAGTCTGGCACAATGACCTGGTGTACTTCTACTGCATGGACCAGACCAGGAAGTGTGGATATGCAGTTCCAGCTCAGTGCATGGATGGAAACCTCGTCGTCCCCGTCTGCTTCCAAGGTAAACTGGCTAGATTTTATCTTCGACCTCTGGACGAAGGTCGTCTCTTCTTTTATCTTTTCTTCAAGTCTTCGTTCGCACCTGCAGCAGGTCAACTACACAAGTTCACAGATATTGTGTCTGATGGTTGTTCTCGTCAAACTTCAAAAGTTCTCACACGTCTGCTCTACTCTCTAGAACCCAAGCAGATGGAATACCTTCTCACAGCCGCCCTTCCTTCTGAAATCCAACAATGCTGAAGAAGAAAGACACGACTTCTCTGAGCGTCAAGATAATGATCCGAGTCATGTGTCGCTTGTTTTCGTTTTATTGATCTGCCTTTTTGTGAAATGTGTGCTTTATAAAGAACACTTTGAAATCATCCTCTTTCTCACTATCGTGTACAACTCATGCAAACATTAGATGAGATGAGATGAGATAAGATATTATGAGATGAGATGAGAGGAGATGAGATGAGATAAGATATTATGAGATGAGATGAGAGGAGATGAGATGAGATGAGATAAGATATTATGAGATGAGATGAGAGGAGATGAGATGAGATAAGATATTATGAGATGAGATGAGAGGAGATGAGATGAGATAAGATATTATGAGATGAGATGAGAGGAGATGAGATGAGATAAGATATTATGAGATGAGATATTATGAGATGAGATATTATAATATGAGATGAGATGAGATGAGATAAGATGAGAGGAGATTAGATGAGATGAGATGAGATATTATAAAATGAGATGAGAGGAGATGAGATGAGATAAGATATTATGAGATGAGATGAGAGGAGATAAGATATTATGAGATGAGATGAGAGGAGATGAGATGAGATAAGATATTATGAGATGAGATGAGATAAGATATTATGAGATGAGATGAGAGGAGATGAGATGAGATGAGATAAGATATTATGAGAGGAGATGAGATAGATAAGATATTATGAGATGAGAGGAGAGGAGATGAGATGAGATAAGATATTATGAGATGAGATGAGATGAGATGAGATATTATGAGATGAGATATTATGAGATGAGATATTATAAAATGAGATGAGATGAGATGAGATAAGATGAGAGGAGATTAGATGAGATAAGATGAGATGAGATGAGATGAGATATTATAAAATGAGATGAGAGGAGATGAGATGAGATAAGATATTATGAGATGAGATGAGAGGAGATAAGATATTATGAGATGAGATGAGAGGAGATGAGATATTATGAGATGAGATATTATGAGATGAGATATTATAAAATGAGATGAGATGAGATGAGATGAGATAAGATGAGAGGAGATTAGATGAGATAAGATGAGATGAGATGAGATATTATAAAATGAGATGAGAGGAGATGAGATGAGATAAGATATTATGAGATGAGATGAGAGGAGATAAGATATTATGAGATGAGATGAGAGGAGATGAGATGAGATAAGATATTATGAGAGGAGATGAGATGAGATAAGATATTATGAGATGAGAGGAGAGGAGCTGAGATGAGATAAGATATTATGAGATGAGATGAGATGAGAGGAGAAGAGATGAGATAAGATATTATGAGATGAGATGAGAGGAGATGAGATGAGATAAGATATTATGAGATGAGATGAGAGGAGATGAGATGAGATAAGATATTATGAGATGAGATGAGAGGAGATGAGATGAGATAAGATCTTATGAGATGAGATATTATGAGATGAGATGAGATATTATGAGATGAGATATTATGAGATGAGATATTATGAGATGAGATAAGATATTACGAGATGAGATGAGATAATATGAGATGAGATGAGATATTATGAGATGAGATGAGATATTATGAGATGAGATAAGATATTATCAGATGAGATATTATGAGAAGAGATGAGATGAGATAAGATATTATGAGATGAGATATTATGAGATGAGATAGAGAGATATTTACACCAAAACGGTATAAGTCAAATGACGTCATCAGACTGCGCCCGTTCATACTGGAGTTAACAAACACAAACTCTCTCTTTTGGAATATATCAATAATAATAGTTGTTGGAATTATTCTCCGGGAAAGTGACGTATTGACGACCTCGTGCTTAGAGCGCCCCCGGGTGGACACATACGTCGACACGTTGACATCTCGCGAGATTTCCCCGGAGCGACGCTCTCTTCTCGTCCAGCATGGCGGCGCTGTACGAAGGCTACACGTTGTGTGGACTCGTACCCACTCACAAGCTCTCCCAGTCCGGCGTCCAAGGGCTCGAAAGGGAGCGAGACAACGACCATGTCATCGTCACCGACTCGTCGCGAACCGTCACCCTCTACAAGGTACTGGACGACGAGAGTTCGGGACCAGAACCGAGCCGGTCCAACTGAAGACTCGTGTTCGTTAAACTCTTGTGTTTCTGGTCAACATGTGCCGTCATTGTGGACCAGAACTCACACGTGTGTGTACATGTACACCAGATCGTGGGGTTGTGTAGTTGTGTAGTGTTTGTAGTTGTCAACATGTGTTAGCTAGTGTTAGCTAGTGTTAGCTAGTGTTAGCTAGTGTTAGCTAGCGTTAGCTAGCTTTAGCATCACAGTCAAAATAATACAAAATATTCATCGTTCGTGTCAAAAGTCAGATCACGTGTGACGTGTGGGTCAAAGGTTGTCTACTGCAACAGAACGTATCAACATATTTATAAGTATAACTTGATCAAGCTGCTAATACAAGTGTGTTTACATGTGTAATAATTGAAAAACAACAAAACACTTTCAAAACGTAATGTGAAAAGTAAAAGATCAAGTCAAGCAGTTTAAAAAAAGTCTTGTGAAGTAAAAAAAATGATGTATATCTAGTTGAGTCTTTGAGTCTGTGATGTTCTTGAGTGTTGACTTCTTCTCTGCAGGTGTCGGACCAGAAGCCTCTCGGGAGCTGGACAGTGAAACAAGGCCAGAGTTTAACTTGTCCTGCAGTTTTCAACTCTCAGTCAAAGGAATATGTGGCAGTTACAGATAAAAATGTAAGTTTAGGTGTTTTTTTGTTTTGCTTTTAACTCTTAAGAGTCATCTTTGTTGATCTTCTGTCTTCCAGGTCATCAGGATATGGAAGGAGGAGGACATGCTCCTCGACAAGACTTTCAAAGCAACGGTAAGTTTGAATAAAGATAGGTTTGGTGTACGGCAGCGCGATATATCTAAAAAATATAGTTAACGCGATATTGTCACGTGCGATATACATCGAAAACATGTGATAATTTATAATGTTTTATTGTATAAATCAAGTGTTTCTTTAATACACACTTCGACCAATCAGTGTCACGTTCTGTAAAGTTGTCAATTTGTACTTCTATGTCTCGTTGTTGTTTACGTCTCCGTCCGTCTGTGAACTGTGCGGCGCAGCTTGTTAGGCTCGGTTGCTATGGCGACGTGTCTTGATTCAGTATATCCAGTGAAGTAATACTAACTTATGATCTAGTCAAACACTAGTGATCCAGTGAAGTAATACTAACTTATGATCTAGTCAAACACTAGTGATCCAGTGAAGTAATACTAACTTATGATCTAGTCAAACACTAGTGATCCAGTGAAGTAATACTAACTTATGATCTAGTCAAACACTAGTGATCCAGTGAAGTAATACTAACTTATGATCTAGTCAAACACTAGTGATCCAGTGAAGTAATACTAACTTCTGATCTAGTCAAACACTAGTGATCCACTGAAGTAATACTAACTTATGATCTAGTCAAACACTAGTGATCCAGTGAAGTAATACTAACTTATGATTTAGTCAAACACTAGTGATCCAGTGAAGTAATACTAACTTATGATCTAGTCAAACACTAGTGATCCAGTGAAGTAATACTAACTTTTGATCTAGTCAAACACTAGTGATCCAGTGAAGTAATACTAACTTGTGATCTAGTCAAACACTAGTGATCCAGTGAAGTAATACTAACTTATGATCTAGTCAAACACTAGTGATCCAGTGAAGTAATACTAACTTATGATCTAGTCAAACACTAGTGATCCAGTGAAGTAATACTAACTTATGATCTAGTCAAACACTAGTGATCCAGTGAAGTAATACTAACTTATGATCTAGTCAAACACTAGTGATCCAGTGAAGTAATACTAACTTATGATCTAGTCAAACACTAGTGATCCAGTCACTCGTCTCTTTCAACCTCCTTTGTTAAAGCAACATATTGTAAGAACTTTTCATCTCGTCTCAGTTGTTTTCTTAGAAGATCGTGAACTTCCAAACAAACCTGTCCGTCTTCACCGTATGCTAACGAGCTAAGTTGTTAGCGTCATTTATAAAGTGTTATAAACAAGTGTAAACCTGTCCGTCTTCACCGTATGCTAACGAGCTAAGTTGTTAGCATCATTTATAAAGTGTTATAAACAAGTGTAAACCTGTCCATCTTCACCGTATGCTAACAAGCTAAGTTGTTAGCATCATTTATAAAGTGTTATGTGTGCGTCTTCACCGTATGCTAACAAGCTAAGTTGTTAGCATCATTTATAAAGTGTTATGTGTGCGTCTTCACCGTATGCTAACGAGCTAAGTTGTTAGCATCATTTATAAAGTGTTATGTGTGCGTGTACAAGGATTTATTCTTGATTTGGTGATATCACGACGCGCCGGCGGCTCCTCTCTGATGTCGCTCAGTTTTGCAGGAAACCGAAAGCGTTAGAAGAGATATTTTTCTACCATCATGTCGACACAGAAGCGCGGAAGTAAACGAATGTAAAATATCGCATCGTTTTCCTTATTCAATCCCCCGGACCTTCACTACAGTACTCGCGCACACACCACTACATTTTTAGGTGAAAGAAAATAATATCACGTTAATATTGATATCGTACTTCAAGACAACAATATTGAATTTCACACATATTTCCAATATCGTGCAGCTCTAGTCTGGTGTGACATAAAGGGGATGTTTTTTCCTTTAGTGCTCGACAGCCTTTTGTGATTGGACTGGACGTCTTTAATGTTAATCTTCTGTCACCAAATGTTGCTCTTGTAAATCCTAAAACTGAACTTTAGATGATGATTGTTTGTGAAACGCACTCGTGTCCTTTCACTAGAGTTAACAAGATGTTTGTGTTGCAGGTCTTATCGGACATCTTCTGCCTCAATTGTGTTCCTGGATGGGATCCGGTGGTTTTGTTCCAGAACGGATCCGTGAGACTCCTGGATGCTCTGCTCTGTGCTCCTCAACAGACCCTGGAGGACGTCCTCGGACCAGAGGAGACCATCAGGTGAGCAACCAAGCGTGTACAAGACTGTGTTTAATTTAACTGAATCTTGACATTTACTTCTAAACTATAAACATTTCTAATGAGTTGTTGTAAACATTCGAGACCTACATATGTATCAGAAAGAAACGATGAACACACATTTCACCAGCTTCTTTATCGACGTTCAGAGATTGACGTGAAACGGTGAAAAGCCTTGAGAAAGTGGGATTGAACCAGATTGTAGACAAAAAACACTTGACGTTCATGTGTTTTATTCCTTCGTTCATTTTAACAATATTGCAGCAACATTCAAGTCTTTCCACGTGTTTTGAAACATCTTTTGTGGTCTGGTCTCAGGTGGAGCATCAACGTTGTCGCCGACACTCAACAGCTGGTCGTCTTCTCCACTGAGCAGGTGAAACGAGTTTTTTCAGCATCGCTTGTGAACTTTGACAAGTGGAAACGGTTCTGAGTGACGTTTGTTTTTACGTTCTTGTCTTTTTGTGCGTCTTCGTTTGAATGTTTTGTCGCACCAACGACAGAAGGGGGATCACATGGTCTACCTCCAGAGACTGAACCCCAACATCCTGCAGAGGTACAGGCTGGAGCGAGAAGAGCCGCGACTGTCTCCGCTCAGCTTCTCCGCCCGATGCCAGGATCAACACATTTACCTTCTTTATCTCTGTAAGTCTTCACTGATCCTGTCATTTAGAATTTGATTTATATCATTATATGACCAACACAGCAGGTACATCCACATATCAACTCTTCTTCTCTGTAGACTGCTGGTGTCGAAGCTAACTTTCTTTTCTACAAATGTAACCCAAGCTTCTAACCGTCGCGTCACTGGTTACACAAAGATTCGAGATCACTGATACCATATCTTTCCATCGCAGTTGCGCTGTTTAACCACTAGAGTTTTCTGTCTCAATCCAAAAACCTCCGACCTCATCCCTTCGAGCAGTTATGACAAATATTTATTCTTATAGACGTTTCAAATACTAAATTATCGCCAACATGTCAGATAAATCTCAGAACTTTTTTACCATAGTTTCTGGATCATACTTGCATTCGAAGCGTTTTTATCTGATAAACGGCAAAATACACGATTCTTGTCATATTACTCCATGTGTTACCATAGCATTACTCCACAAGTCTCTGTAGTATTAATCTGCGAGTAACCGTAAGTAAACAAGTATTACTTATTACCTAGATGTGTGTGCCTGTCCTGGATACCAAACTCCTTCTACCTCACTCCAGAATGTTTCCTTCTCCTCTAGTTCACATCCACCTGTGGGGCATAGCCACTAATAACGTTTAAATTCACACCTTCAATTTCAAGCTTCTTGCTACCTTTCTGGAACTCCTGTTGTGTTATCAGTTTTATCTTGACCTTTAAAGTATATACTTTATTGAGTATTGTTTTTGATTGTTGAAGCGCTTTGTGACCCTGGTCTGGAAAAGCACTCTATAAATCCAAATTACTTTTTACTTACTTACTTTCCACCTGTTCTCCTGAACACACTGCATCATGTCAATCAACTCTTACTTATTTAAACCACAGTCTGCATCACATGTACAAAACTCACACGCCTTACTGGTCAACGGAAGCTCCGCCTTAATAGACATGTATTTATTGATGAGAAATGAAACGCAGAGAAGGATTTGAATTGATATCCTAAATGGTTATGGTTTGATATCCTTGTAACCGTTCTCACGTGTCGATGCAGTCAACACTAATGTAGACGGTTGGTGATGAAATAATTAAAAGTTTTAGAAAGAAAAATGTCTTCATAATCATCATAAACGATGAAAAGAAAGAATTGGTCGCAATCCTCGTTATTTAAAATAATCTGTTTCTATCGCAATATCACTGTGGATCTAAATAAACTAAATACATTATTAAGGCCTGAATGTTACTCTATTTTTTACAAGAAAACCAGTTTAATTTTCAATCAAACCACTGCCTCAAGTCAAAACTGTCTTTGATCTGGACGTTCATTTGTGGTTCAGATCCAAACGGTCACGTGTATCAAAGCGTCATCCCGGTGCGAGGTCAAGGGTCGGACGAGGATCCCCTCGCTCTGCCTCTTCCCCGGAGTCTGCTGCTGAAGCTCCCCATCGACGAGGGCTCTCTGGAGGCGGCGTCCGTCCAGATCCTGGACGAGGCGCACATCGCCGTCGTGGGCGTCCCACACCCCTCGGCCGGGGCGGGGAGAGGTGGGTCGCGAGGGAATGACCTCGACGAGAAGCTTCACTTTCAGATGTTAATCCAACCGACCTCTGATCCGCTTGTCGTCAGACTTCCTCTGCATCTGGAACACGAACTTCCAGACACTGCAGGCGGGAAAAGAGATGAGCAGTAAAATCTATGGACAGGTAAGAATGTCGTCGTCGTTGTCGCACCAGAGAAATGAATCATTGGAGAAAACATTAAAATAAGAATAAGAATGTCCGCTCTAGAGTCAATCATGAAAGGTAGAAATATTTCCTTTCACTAAGATTATCAGTTATTTTTATCCCTGTGTTTTTTTGCCACATGCTCGAAATGTTCTTGAAACTAGTTTAACATTTTCTTGTTAAGCAAAAAAACAATATGCAGGTTTTGAAAACACACAAACTCACAAATGCAAGCACAAAAGTTGTTTTCCTTTAAGGGCACCTGGTGTGTTGATTTAAGTCTTAAATTGATCTTGGACCTCTATTGTACTCGTAAGTATGTGTCTTTTGGCACAAAACTTTTCTTTTCAATAAAGATATTGACATTAGAAAATAATCTCAAGCTTGCTGCCCCTAACCACGCCCACTCTGCTGTGATTGGACAAACATCAAGGTTTGTCAGTGCAGAATCTAGTAGTAAGTAATTTACATTTTCTAGACCAGGGTCACAAAGAACTTAAACAATCAAAACAATACACAATAAAATATATACTTTAAAAGATCAAGATAACATTGAGACAAACACAAGAGTCTCAGAGAATCAAGGAAAAGCTCAAATAAAAGTGTCTTGAGATGTTTCTTGAAGGAGTCAGTAGATCATCAAACACAGATGTTTCTTGAAGGAGTCAGTAGATCATCAAACACAGATGTTTCTTGAAGGAGTCAGTAGATCATCAAACACAGATGTTTCTTGAAGGAGTCAGTAGATCATCAAACACAGATGTTTCTTGAAGGAGTCAGTAGATCATCAAACACACATGTTTCTTGAAGGAGTCAGTAGATCATCAAACACACATGTTTCTTGAAGGAGTCAGTAGATCATCAAACACAGATGTTTCTTGAAGGAGTCAGTAGATCATCAAACACAGATGTTTCTTGAAGGAGTCAGTAGATCATCAAACACACATGTTTCTTGAAGGAGTCAGTAGATCATCAAACACACATGTTTCTTGAAGGAGTCAGTAGATCATCAAACACACATGTTTCTTGAAGGAGTCAGTAGATCATCAAACACAGATGTTTCTTGAAGGAGTCAGTAGATCATCAAACACACATGTTTCTTGAAGGAGTCAGTAGATCATCAAACACAGAGATGGTTCCAAAGCTTAGGAGCAACAGTCTGGAAGGATTTCTCTCCTCTGGTCCGGAAGTTCAAGAACCATCAGTAGATTCTGATCCACAGACCTCAGAGCCCGAGCTGGGGTGTAAGTCTGGATCAGATCATGAAGGTCTGACCATGAATAGATCTGAAAGTAAGAACCAGAATTTTAAAATGATCCTGAAAGAAACCAGTGAAGAGTTTGAAGGAGAAATGTGAGTTCTTCTACTAGAGCGGCTCAGAATTCTGGCTGCAGAGTTTAGTATGAACTGCATCATAGCTTGTCCACTAGATCTGACATAATGGTGTCGTCCAGCGATCCCTGTCCTCCCAGCAGTCCGTGCTGCAGGAGGCCAGTATAACGCTGGTAGATGATCCTGACTCTGCCGGCGGCGTGTCAAGGTTCTCGTCCTTCACGCCGCCGGCACAAGGCGACAAGCGCCTGAGTCTCCAGATGGTTCCAACATCGCTGTTCTTCTAACGCAGCTGTGGAGTCAGTCCAGCAAGTTCTTCATCCCTCATGGGAAAACCCTGTCCGTGATCCCGTACGAGTGCGCCAGGTCCTCGCTGGCCTCGGCGCTCGGGAAGTTACAGAACAAGACCGAGGGTGAGTCGAAGAAAACGTTTTTTTGTGGTTCGTGATTGACTTTCGTTTCTCTTCTTCGCTCAGGATCCAAACCTCCTGCTTCTGTGGCTTCATGGAACACGACCGGAGAAGTGACCACGACCCAGACCCGACCGACGGTGACGATACTTTAACTTAAAAACACGCTTTTGCTTCTCTTCTGACCAAAGATTTGTTTTACCAGATGGATTTTATTATAAATTGTATTCGTTTCATAGAGTAATTCCCATTTATAGCAGAAATGGAAATAACACATCAATGTATAATAAGAAAAAATACTAATAATTATACATGTATAGATATATAAATAAAATAAGTGTCAAAATACAAGAATACAACTGACAAATCAATCCGAAAATCATCCAATGGGCCCTTTTTTGTCATAAGCTCCGCCCATTCAGTGGAGCACTAAGAGATTTGATTGGATCAGACGTGTGTCAATGAAAATGGTTGATTTACGGTTTTTAAAGTCGTGAAAATCAAGTGTCACTCGGAGGGATGTGTTATCAAAAGATTGTAATGGATTAGATGGACTTTATTAATCCCCCCGGAGGAATGAAAAGTTATTTAACGTCTGAAAATATTCTCGTCAATTTGCCGACTTTACTTTTATCACTCGTTTCCTGCCTGAACATGATTTATTTAAAGGTTTTTCTTTTACAGCGAACGCAGCGTAAAAGTCAGTCGGCGGCCATTTTAAGCGTGGATCAGATCCTGGAGCTGGTTCAGGTGAAGGAGGTCGAATGAAAACCGTGTGAATAAAAGTCGACTCAAGTTTCTTCTCTTCATCTCAGTCTGCGTCTGAGGCGGAGGTGAAGAAAGCAGTGGATGGTTTTCTCTCGCGCTCCGACTTCAAGGACCTGCAGCCGTCGGTGGGTCGGCTGGCGTCTGCCATCGTGTCCCGGGGTCTGAACGACGAGTCCTTCTACCCTCGTGGTGCTCTGACCCAACTCGTGCGCTCGCAGTGTCTCTTCCACAGGTCAGTGAGTGATGGCGTCACATCCAAGTTGAAATTTAGTCGCGGAGAAATACTCTGGAGCGTCGCGGAGTATTACTCTGGAGCCTCGCGGAGTATTACTCTGGAGCGTCGCGGAGTATTACTCTGGAGCCTCGCGGAGTATTACTCTGGAGCCTCGCGGAGTAATACTCTGGAGCCTCGCGGAGTATTACTCTGGAGCCTCGCGGAGTAATACTCTGGAGCCTCGCGGAGTATTACTCTGGAGCCTCGCGGAGTATTACTCTGGAGCCTCGCGGAGTATTACTCTGGAGCCTCGCGGAGTATTACTCTGGAGCCTCGCGGAGTATTACTCTGGAGCCTCGCGGAGTAATACTCTGGAGCGTCGCGGAGTAATACTCTGGAGCCTCGCGGAGTATTACTCTGGAGCTTCTCGGAGTATTACTCTGGAGCGTCGCGGAGTAATACTCCGGAGCCTCTCGGAGTATTACTCTGGAGCGTCGCGGAGTAATACTCTGGACCCTGGAGTAATACTCCGGACCCTCGCGGAGTAATACTCTGGACCCTGGAGTAATACTCCG
Organism: Callionymus lyra; assembly: GCF_982586985.1. NCBI lineage: Eukaryota > Metazoa > Chordata > Actinopteri > Syngnathiformes > Callionymidae > Callionymus > Callionymus lyra. The sequence goes on along the minus strand of NC_141818.1, from coordinate 1,573,787 downwards.
GAGCCTCACGGAGTAATTATACAGCGAATCACGGAGTAATACTCTGGACCCTTCCTTGAAATGTATTCAAATGCTTTATTAGGCTTAAAAACGGTTCTTCTGTGAAGTTCTGACATGAAGACTTGAGATGTTTGACTGGTGTTGGTCCTGCAGTGGATGTCCTCGCCTGGTGCTGCTGGCTCTGGAGAAGAAGGACTTCTTCCTCTGTCAGCTCTGCCTGCAGTTCTTCCAAGACATCCCAGAATCCATCACCTGCACGTGTCTGCGAGCCTTCCTCAGGTAAACTCTTGTCCGAACGCTAGCTTTGATCCATCAGACGCTCACCTGGAGTCTCACCTGGAGTCTCACCTGGAGTCTCACCTGGAGTCTCACCTGGAGTCTCACCTGGAGTCTCACCTGGAGTCTCACCTGGAGTCTCACCTGGAGTCTCACCTGGAGTCTCACCTGGAGTCTCACCTGGAGTCTCACCTGGAGTCTCACCTGGAGTCTCGCCGCAGCATGTCGGACGCGGAGGCCGAGCAGGCGAGTCCGGACGAGGAGAGCGTCTCGTTCATGGAGTCCCTGACCTCCCCGGACCAGGACCAGACCGACCTGCACAACGGCTTCAGCGCCGCGGAGGAGGAAGGAGGCGTCGAGAAGAGCAAGTCCTCGGACCTCCTGGTGTGTCCGGTCGGGATCCACAAAGCTGCTCTGCTGTATCCTTCATGTGTTCACGTCACTCCGTCACACCAACGCCGTCTGTGAAGGTGTTTCTTTAACCGCTTCGTAGGAACGAGATCCTGCAGACGGCCTTCAGCGACTCGTACCTCGTCCCACATCTGAAGGACCTCTCGTCCAAACACGTCCTCGTGAGTCGCGGCACAAACTCTTCTTCGTGGACAGCCTTTCATCTCTCTCTCTTCCAGCTGTTCCTGCGGTTCCTTCAGTTCCTCTACCTGAAGTACTCCGAGGACGTTCTGCGCCAGAACCTCGGCCTGCGCTCGCCGAGCCTGTCCCAGGTCTGTAGTTGAGATCCCGGTCCTGAAGTGTTGTCCTGAGGATTCAACTCCGTCGCCTCGTAGATCATGGACTGGGTGTGTTTGCTGCTGGACTCGCACTTCACGGTCCTGGTGATGACGGCGGACGCCCGGGAGCTGCTGATGAACCTGCACAGCTACGTCAAGACCCAGGTCCTCCCCCTAGTCCCTGTGGTTGTGAATGCTGGGAAACCATGCCGATCGATACCCTTTTTGAATTTTCAACTTGATTAGAAAAGAGGAAAAACGTCAGAATGAGTGACAGAAATCACTTTATTGGGTTTCGAGAGATTTTACAAGAAATATGAAGTTTGCAAAGGATTGTGGGATAGTTGAGAAAACACCACCATATTTAATTTGCATATGTTCTATCAAGTTCAGTTTATATCCCTTAAAAGTGATTTAATGTATATTAATATAGATTTTTTTCTCTGAGAACATTGAACCAAACAAGTTTTTGTCAAATTCTTTGACTCGATACCATGTGACTGAAGCTGGACTTTTATTTCCCTGCGTTGTTAACCAAGTTTTAGTCGTTTGAACAAAAGTTACTTTGAAGACTTTGACACGGACTTGAAGATCAGATCCAGGACGATCAGAAGATCATTAACACTTTTATTTGTATTTTGTAGTGATTTGACATTTCTTCAAAAGTGAAACTTTATACTCTTATTGTGTGAATACTGGAAAGCATTCCTCGTGTGAATGCTGGGAAGCAGTCGCACAATTAAGATCCTGTTTTCTTCTGACCTTAACTTTGTTCCGCTTCTCCTCCCACAAATTTTATCTGATTTGAACGGTTCAAACTTTTATCAATTCAGCTCGTTTTCCAAATGCAGTCTATGTTCTATCTTTCTTTTATCTCTTCCACTCCTTCTTTTATTCCTCTTTTTCTACCCCATTCATTTCAATGGTGAAAATCTTCAACTCATGTTTCAACTCCTTCCACTTTGACCTACTTATACTTTTACTACTACTTTCACTACTACTACTACTTCTAATTCTACTACTACTTGTACTTTTACTACCAATTCCACTACTAGGCAGGAGTGGAGCGAAAGTATCATGATGAGTCTTTGTATCCTTTGTCTTTGTTATTTTTCTTCGATCTATGTTCTTTATCTTTAGACTTAGATTGTATCATCTTGTTCTTTCTCTTTATTTATCTTTGTTCTTATTTTTATGAATAATTGCTTTATTGCTGTGTCTAATCGGAAAAAAACTATTTCAATAAATCAATCGATAAAGTTCTACCTAACCTAACACTACTACTACTACTTATACTTTTACTACTAATTCTAATACTACTTTTATTTTTCTACTACTCATTTTAATACTATTATTTTTCTACAACTTCAACTTCTACTTTTACTTCTAATTCCACTGCTACTTTCACTACTACTAATACTACTACTTTTACTACTAATTCTAATACTACTTTTATTTTTCTACAACTTCCACTACTTCTTCTTTTACTTCTAATTCCACTTCTACTTTCACTACTACTAATACTACTTCTACTTTTACTACTAATTCTAATACTACTTTTATTTTTCTACTACTTCCACTTTAACTTCTAATTTTATATATGTTATATTACGTTATATATTTGCATGTTACATTTATGTTTGAATTTCCAACCTTAACGTTGTTTGTATATATTTGTGTGTATATATATATATATACAAACAAACAAACATTTACAGGTTGATGAAGCTTCTCACCTTCAAGTATTTGTTCGTCCTCAGGTGAAGTTGTACTCGGAGCTCGGCAAGATGGAGAGCAGCCTGCGAGAGCTGGACAAGATGAAGTCGAAGCGAGACGTCGGACAATATTCCATCGAAATAATTCAATTGTTTTAATTTTATTTTAACAACATCTTCAGCATCGAAGCGTCGCGATCGAGTCAAGAAGTGAAAACACCTGGAAATGTATCTTTGTGTGAATCTTTAAACAACTGGTTTTTTTTCTCTCTTCGTTTCCACCTCAGTAGTTGTTGGTCCGACTGTGTACTTTGTGTTTCCACGTGAAATAAACACTTATTCGTGAAGTACTGGACATTTTTTCAAGAAACTTTTGTTATTAAAACACATTTGTTGACGTGTAAATATCTATTGTTTCCTTTTTTTTGACTGACTTGAATAGAATCATTTATCGTCGGCAACACGTGACGTTTTGAGGTCAAAGAATATGAAACTAAAATAATATGGAATAAAAAGACTAAAGTACTTTAAATAAAAAATAAAACACGACACATTACCATAAAACGTTATGTAAATAACTTATAATGAATACAAATGAGAGCAGACAGATGGAAAGAAATGATACGATCGGATTTGTTATTGATCCAAAAGTAAAAATCTAACAAAATAAAAAGACATTCGTTGTCGGCAGGATTCGAACCTGCGCGGGAAGATCCCAATGGATTTCTAGTCCATCGCCTTAACCACTCGGCCACGACAACATGTGCTCCACTGTTCGCGACGTCATATATAAACCTGAACAAAGATTATGTAATTCAGTGGTTCATTGTGATATTTTACCGTTTAAAGTGTTATATTAAAATAATTTTAGAATATATTTTCTAAACTTTATTCATAACCGGCTCGTGTTTCTAACGTACCTGTGATCTGAAGACGAAGCGTAAAGTTAGGACGGAAGAGATCATTAAAATGTATTTATGTTTTCGACTTAAGTTTAGTCAATTAAATGTTATTAAATATAATTTAATCATGAATTCTGTTCTTAAAGCTTTTACTTATTTGACACGTGACCGAGTGTAGAGCCCGGTTTAAAATGACAACTTCCGCTGAAACTGGGTTTTAATGGCGTGAAATGTTAATGGACAAATAAAGAAGTTAAATCAATAAATAATAAAATGTTTCCTTTTATTTCTATTTTAAAAAAGGTGACGATTACATTTAATGCTTTTTTCATAATACCTTTGTGTTTTATTTTGAATGTTCGAGCTTCACGCTTCCGGTTTTTAATGGAAACGCTTACGTTTGTCAAATAAAGAAGTTTAATAAAATTGAAAAATGTTTATTTTATTTTAACAAGTCACCATAGTATTACTCCACAAGTCACCGGAGTATTACTCCACACGTCACCATAGTCTTACTCCACACGTCACCGGAGTATTTCTCCACACGTCACCGGAGTATTTCTCCACAAGTCACCGTAGTATTACTCCACCAGTCACCGGAGTATTTCTCCACACGTCACCGGAGTATTTCTCCACACGTCACCGGAGTATTTCTCCACAAGTCACCGTAGTATTTCTCCACAAGTCACAGTAGTATTACCCCACAAGTCACCGGAGTATTTCTCCACAAGTCACCGTAGTATTACTCCACAAGTCACCGTAGTATTTCTCCACACGTCACCGGAGTATTTCTCCACAAGTCACCGTAGTATTTCTCCACAAGTCACCGGAGTATTTCTCCACAAGTCACCGTAGTATTACTCCACAAGTCACCGTAGTAATACTCCACAAGTCACCATAGTATTTCTCCATAAGTCACCGTAGTATTACTCCACAAGTCACCGTAGTATTTCTCCACAAGTCACCGTAGTCTTACTGCACAAGTCACCGGAGTATTTCTCCACAAGTCACTGTAGTATTTCTCCACAAGTCACCGTAGTATTACTCCACAAGTCACCGTAGTATTACTCCACAAGTCAGCATAGTATTTCTCCACAAGTCACCGTAGTATTACTCCACAAGTCACCGTAGTATTTCTCCACACGTCACCGGAGTATTTCTCCACAAGTCACCGTAGTATTTCTCCACAAGTCACCGGAGTATTACTCCACAAGTCACCGTAGTATTACTCCACAAGTCACCGTAGTATTACTCCACAAGTCACTTTAGTATTACTCCACAAGTCACCGTAGTATTACTCCACAAGTCACCGGAGTATTACTTCACAAATCCCCGTAGTATTACTCCACAAGTCACTTTAGTATTACTTCACAAATCACCGTAGTATTACTCCACAAGTCACTTTAGTATTACTTCACAAGTCACTGTAGTATTACTTCACAAATCACTGTAGTATTACTCCACAAGTCACTGTAGTATTACTTCACAAATCACTGTAGTATTACTCCACAAGTCACTTTAGTATTACTCCACAAGTCACCGTAGTATGACTCCACAAGTCACCGTAGTATTACTTCACAAATCACCGTAGTATTACTCCACAAGTCACTTTAGTATTACTCCACAAGTCACTGTAGTATTACTTCACAAATCACCGTAGTATTACTCCACAAGTCACTTTAGTATTACTTCACAAATCACCGTAGTATTACTCCACAAGTCACTTTAGTATTACTTCACAAGTCACTGTAGTATTACTTCACAAATCACCGTAGTATTACTCCACAAGTCACTTTAGTATTAATCCACAAGTCACTGTAGTATTACTTCACAAATCACCGTAGTATTACTCCACAAGTCACTTTAGTATTACTTCACAAATCACCGTAGTATTACTCCACAAATCACTTTAGTATTACTTCACAAGTCACTGTAGTATTACTTCACAAATCACCGTAGTATTACTCCACAAGTCACTTTAGTATTACTCCACAAGTCACTGTAGTATTACTTCACAAATCACCGTAGTATTACTCCACAAGTCACTTTAGTATTACTTCACAAATCACCGTAGTATTACTCCACAAGTCACTTTAGTATTACTTCACAAGTCACTGTAGTATTACTTCACAAATCACCGTAGTATTTCTCCACAAGTCACCGTAGTATTACTCCACAAGTCACCGTAGTAATACTCCACAAGTCACCATAGTATTTCTCCACAAGTCACCGTAGTATTACTCCACAAGTCACCGTAGTATTTCTCCACAAGTCACCGTAGTCTTACTCCACAAGTCACCGGAGTATTTCTCCACAAGTCACTGTAGTATTTCTCCACAAGTCACCGTAGTATTACTCCACAAGTCACCGTAGTATTACTCCACAAGTCAGCATAGTATTTCTCCACACGTCACCGTAGTATTACTCCACAAGTCACCGTAGTATTTCTCCACACGTCACCGGAGTATTTCTCCACAAGTCACCGTAGTATTTCTCCACAAGTCACCGGAGTATTACTCCACAAGTCACCGTAGTATTACTCCACAAGTCACTTTAGTATTACTCCACAAGTCACCGTAGTATTACTCCACAAGTCACCGGAGTATTACTTCACAAATCCCCGTAGTATTACTCCACAAGTCACTTTAGTATTACTTCACAAATCACCGTAGTATTACTCCACAAGTCACTTTAGTATTACTTCACAAGTCACTGTAGTATTACTTCACAAATCACTGTAGTATTACTCCACAAGTCACTGTAGTATTACTTCACAAATCACTGTAGTATTAGTCCACAAGTCACTTTAGTATTACTCCACAAGTCACCGTAGTATTATTTCACAAATCACCGTAGTATTACTCCACAAGTCACTTTAGTATTACTCCACAAGTCACTGTAGTATTACTTCACAAATCACCGTAGTATAACTCCACAAGTCACTTTAGTATTACTTCACAAATCACCGTAGTATTACTCCACAAGTCACTTTAGTATTACTTCACAAGTCACTGTAGTATTACTTCACAAATCACCGTAGTATTACTCCACAAGTCACTTTAGTATTAATCCACAAGTCACTGTAGTATTACTTCACAAATCCCCGTAGTATTACTCCACAAGTCACTTTAGTATAACTTCACAAATCACCGTAGTATTACTCCACAAATCACTTTAGTATTACTTCACAAGTCACTGTAGTATTACTTCACAAATCACCGTAGTATTACTCCACAAGTCACTTTAGTATTACTCCACAAGTCACTGTAGTATTACTTCACAAATCACCGTAGTATTACTCCACAAGTCACTTTAGTATTACTTCACAAATCACCGTAGTATTACTCCACAAGTCACTTTAGTATTACTTCACAAGTCACTGTAGTATTACTTCACAAATCACCGTAGTATTACTCCACAAGTCACTTTAGTATTACTCCACAAGTCACTGTAGTATTACTCCAAGTCTCTACTTAGTTGTAAATGTAGAATTAGTATTAGTAGTAGTGAAAGTAGCAGTGGAATTAAAAGTAAAAGTAGAAGAAGTGGAAGTAGTAGAAAAATAAAAGTATTATTAGAATTAGTAGTAAAAGTAGAAGAAGAGGAAGTACTAGAAAAATAAAAGTAGTATTAGAATTAGTAGTAAAAGTAGAGTAGTGTTCCTTTTATTTGTGTTTAAAAAGGTGAGTACATTTCATGCTTTTTTTCATAATACGTTTGTGTTTTATTTTGAATGTTCGAGCTTCACGCTTCCGTGTTTTTGTCGCGCTCAACTTCCGCTCCGCTGCCAACGGTTTTTAATGGCGTGAAATGTTTACTTTTGGCAAATAAAGAAGTTTAATCAAATGTTTCTTTTATTTCTATTTTTAATAAGGTGACGATTACATTTAATTATTTTTTTCATAATACTTTTGTGTTTTATTTTGAATGTTCGAGCTTCACGCTTCCGTTTATTAATGGAAACGCTTACGTTTGGCAAATAAAGAAGTTTAATCAAATGGAAAAAATTGTTTCTTTTATTTCTATTTTTAACGAGTGACGAGTACATTTAATTGTTTTTTCGTAATACTTTAGTGTTTTATTTTGAATGTTCTTCACGCTTCAGGTTTTTAATGGAAATGCTTACGTTTGCAAATAAATAAGTTTAATCAAATGGAAAAATGTTTATTTTATTTCCTTTTAAAAAAAGGTGACGATTACATTTAAATGTTTTTTTCATAATACTTTAGTGTTTTATTTTGAATGTTCTTCACGCTTCCGGTTTTAAATGGAAATGTTTACGTTTGGCAAATAAAGAAGTTTAATCAAATGGAAAAAAAATGTCTCTTTTTATTTCTATTTTTAACGAGTGACGAGTACATTTAATGCTTTTTTTCGTAATACTTTAGTGTTTTATTTTGAATGTTCGAGCTTCACGCTTCCGTTTATTAATGGAAATGCTTACGTTTGGCAAATAAAGAAGTTTAATCAAATGGAAAAAAATGTCTCGTTTTATTTCTATTTTTAACGAGTGACGAGTACATTTAATGCTTTTTTTCGTAATACTTTAGTGTTTTATTTTGAATGTTCTTCACGCTTCCGTGTTTGCGTCGCGCCTCACAATGGTTGTCTTGACGCAGGTCAGGCCTGTGTTTTCAAGTGAGGGGGAACCGAGAGCAAAATGGCGTCTGCGGGGAACCCGGAGCGGGACACCGGCCATTCACTGTGAGCTTTCCGCCTCCAATTCACACCCGCGGGGGGCGGTCTGTCGTGGAGCCGCCAGGGGCCTCTTTTGCTTCCACATTTACCCGCTTTTTCCCTCCGCCGCGCAGGCGAGATTGAGGACCAGCAGCGGCTCTCGATGCGGAGCAGGCGGGGAAGGCCGCCCAAACCCGCGGCGGCTCCTCGGGGCGGCTCGCCCGGGCCGGTGCGGGGCTCCCGGGGCGGCAGGAGCAGAGGGACCCGCGGCAGAGGCAGGGGCAGGGGTCGGGTCCGAGGCGGGCTCGGCGACGGTCCCGCGGCTCCGCCGGACCTGGACCTCTGCGGCCGAGACCACAACGACTTCCAGCCGCAGCGAGGACGCAGGAAAGTTGGACCGGGAGCCGGTACCGAGGCGTCGCGGGCGCGAGGAGCCTGCAGGGGCGGCAGGGGGTCCCGGGGATCGCGCGGCGCCCGCGGGGCCAGAGGAGGACTCAAGCGGCCTCAGAACAAGGTGGTCTACGACGACAACAGCGACGACGAGGAGGAGGACAACATCAGCTACAGGTCCGAGGAGGACGAGCCGGTCAACCCTCTGTCCGACCTGGAGGAGGAAGAGGAGGAAGAGGAGGATGAGGAGGAGGAGGAGGAGGAGGAGGAGGCCCTGGAGGAGAACGACTCCGACTTTCTGGACCAGCTTCCCGAGGAGGAGGACGTCAGCTTCTGCAGCGACAGCAGCTTCAGGAGCTCCAACGACAGCAGTCCAGGTACGAGTCTGGGGTCCCTGAGGGTCTGGACCAGGAAGAGGGGCCACTGGTGTTCAAGATGGAGCTTCAGACTCAGGCCTTTGTTCGGCGTCTGATGCTCTTCAGGTTCTTCAGCTGATGTTCACTTGGTTTCTCTGGTCGAGAAGATGCTCCTTCAAGGATTATAATAATAATTATAAATCTTTATTCACTTTATTAACGTTTATTCTTCTTAAAGATTATACAACTTTATTAACGTTTATTCTTCTTAAAGATTATAAAACTTTATTCACTTTATTAACGTTTATTCTTATCAACAAACTTTATCTTCTTAAAGATTATAAATCTGTATTCACTTTATTAACGTTTATTCTTCTTAAAGATTATACAACTTTATTCACTTTATTAACGTTTATTCTTCTTAAAGATTATAAAACTTTATTCACTTTATTAACGTTTATTCTTCTTAAAGATTATAAAACTTTATTCACTTTATTAACGTTTATTCTTCTTAAAGATTATAAAACTTTATTCACTTTATTAACGTTTATTCTTCTTAAAGATTATAAAACTTTATTCACTTTATTAATGTTTATTCTTATCAACAAACTTTATCTTCTTAAAGATTATAAATCTTTATTCACTTTATTAACGTTTATTCAACAAACTTCATCTTTTCAAAGATTATAAATACATTATAAATCTTTAATCATGACTGACAGCTCGTTGTTTCAAGTGACGCTCCTTCTCTCCGAGGCGTCACCATGGCAACCACGTGTTGACGAGGTTCTTGTTATGAATCCCATAAATAGTATCTTTTTAATTCCAAAAACCCAATTAAAGAGAATAATTAATGCAAAGATATTTCCATTTGTTCTGGACGGAGCTGAGACTGAAGTACAACGAGCGAGTATTTTGTTGAACGTTTGTACAAACAAGAAGTATAACTATAACTATATATACTACATGTCTCCTCGTGTGTTGACGATCAATCAATCAATCAATCAATCAATCAATCAATACCTTTAGATGGTAAATCAAGCGTACATGCCAACATGTAAAAACATAATAAAAAAATGTTTCACGACAAAAGCATTTTTGAACATTTTTTTACTTCTTAAATGTAAATAACTTAAGTACATTAGAGTCTTAATATAAAGTAGAATAACATGTCTATTGTATTGTGAAGCAAGTGTTTTGAAATAAAGTCCATTATTATTTATAAATATATCACACATCAAGTTTAATATTTCATCTGCTAAAGGTCAACTTTAAGATGCAGATGTAAAATAAACGAAGAACATTTTTTTATTTTCTCAGCTTGTTATGACTATTACTATTATAAGTATTACTCCACAAGTCATCACCGTAGTATAACTCCAAGAGTCACCGTTTTATTACTCCACGAGTCACAGCCGTATTATTCCACAAGTCACTGTAGTATTACTCCACAATTCACCATAGTATTACTCCAACAGTCACCGTAGTATTACTCCCCAAGTCATTGTAGTATTACTCCACTAGTCACTGTAGTATTACTCCACAAAACAACTGAAGTATTACTCCACCAGTCACCGTAGTATTACTACACCAGTCACTCCACGAACCACTGTAGTATTACTCCACGAGTCACTGTAGTATTACTCCACAAAACAACTGAAGTATTACTCCACCAGTCACCGTAGTATTACTACACCAGTCACCGTAGTATAACTCCACGAACCACTGTATTATTACTCCACGAGCCACTGAAGTATTACTCCACAAAACAACTGAAGTATTACTCCACCAGTCACCGTAGTATTACTACACCAGTCACCGTAGTATAACTCCACGAACCACTGTAGTATTACTCCACGAGCCACTGAAGTATTACTCCACAAAACAACTGAAGTATTACTCCACCAGTCACCGTAGTATTACTCCACGAGCCACTCAAGTATTACTCAACAAGTCACTGTAGTATTACTCCACGAGTCACTGTAGTATAACTCCACGAGTCACTGTAGTATTACTCCACGAGTCACCGTAGTGTTACTCCACAAGTCACTGTAGTATTACTCCACGAGTCACTGTAGTATTACTCCACGAGTCACCGTAGTATTACTCCACGAGTCACTGTAGTATTACTCAACGAGTCACAGTGTTGACGCTGATGGTAAATCTAGATTGTTGCATGAGGTGCAGTGAGTACATGAAATAAAGAGTAATAATGACACGTGTCGATGTATATTTCATGTTAGTATTTTACTGTGATTCACCATCAAAGTAGTTTAAGGTTCTTCATTATATCGATCAACTGTGTCGAAAATGTACATGTATTGTTGTTTAAAATGGTTTAAATGTCATTTTAATGTAACAATTGAATCGTGTTTACTCTTTTTATTTCTGCTTTAAATGATTTAAAACATGATTTTACTTCAAATATTCAATTCCATCAAAGTCTTCGTGTTAAAGCTCGTTTCTAAGAACCTTCTCAGATGATCCTGCGTTAACCAAAGGATTTATTCTCTCTCTTCCTTCCAGGGAAGAGAAAACTTCGCCTGCTGCGACCTCCGACCCCCATCTTCGAGACCAAGGACATCCCCCCCCTGGAGCTTCCCAAGTCCTCGGAGGACCTCCTGGTTCCTACCTCACAGCTCCTCACCGTCTCGGCCGTCTACGAGGTGCTCAGGAACTTCCGCTCGGTGCTGCGTCTCTCGCCGTTTCGCTTCGAGGACTTCTGCGCCGCCCTGGCCAGCCAGGAGCAGTGCCTGCTGCTGGCCGAGACCCACGTGACCCTGCTCAAGGCCATCCTCCGCGAGGAGGACACCTCCAACACCACCTTCGGCCCGGCCGACGTCAAGGACTCGGTCAACTCCACCCTGTACTTCGTGGACGGCATGACGTGGCCGGAGGTGGTGCGCGCCTACTGCGAGAGCGACCCGGAGTTCCGGCACATCCTGGCGTTCCAGGAGGGCGACGACTACCCCTTCGAGCCCCTGGACAGCAAGATCAAAGTTCTCCAGTTCCTCGTGGACCAGTTCTTGGCGACCAACATCGCCCGGGAGGAGCTGATGTCGGAGGGCGTGGTCGCCTATGACGACCACTGCCGGGTGTGCCACCGCCTGGGCGACCTGCTGTGCTGCGAGACCTGCTCCGCCGTCTACCACCTGGAGTGTGTGAAGCCTCCCCTGCAGGAGGTGCCCGAGGACGAGTGGCAGTGTGAGGTGTGTGTGGCGCACAAGGTGCCCGGCGTGTCCGACTGCGTCCCCGAGGTCCAGAAGACCAAACCCTTCATCCGAGAGCTGCCGGTCGGATACGACCGACACAATCGGAAGTACTGGTTCCTCAACCGCCGGATCGTTGTGTAAGAAAGAAAGAGACATTGTTTTGAGGAATGATTGTTATGAGTATTACTCCACCAGTCACTGTAGTATTAGTCTACGAGTCACTGTAGTATTACTTCCCAAGTCACCATAGTATTACTCCCCAAGTCACAGCAGTATAACTCCACGAGTCACCGTAGTATTACTCCACCATTCACTGTCGTATTACTCCACCAGTCACCATAGTATTACTCCCCAAGTCACAGCAGTATTACTCCATGAGTCACCGTAGTATTACTCCCCAAGTCACAGCAGTATTACTCCATGAGTCACCGTAGTATTACTCCACGAGTCACCGTAGTATTACTCCACCATTCACTGACGTATTACTCCACCAGTCACCATAGTATTACTCCCCAAGTCACAGCAGTATTACTCCATGAGTCACCGTAGTATTACTCCCTGAGTCACCGTAGTATTACTCCATGAGTCACCGTAGTATTACTCCCTGAGTCACCGTAGTATTACTCCATGAGTCACCGTAGTATTACTCCATGAGTCACCGTAGTATTACTCCATGAGTCACCGTAGTATTACTCCATGAGTCACCGTAGTATTACTCCATGAGTCACCGTAGTATTACTCCACGAGTATTATTATCTCACGAGCTTCTGTGTTGCAGGGAGGAGGACGGCGAGCAGGAGGACAAGACCATCTGGTACTACAGCACGAAGGTAACTTTCTAGCTCATGGAACCATCATGTTGGAGATACATTTGTTTCTCTGTCGCCTCCAGGTCCAGTTGGCCGAGGTCATCGACGGCTTCGATAAGCAGTTCTGGGAGGCAGACCTCTTTGCAGCTCTGGAAGAGATCCGGGAGGAGGTCCACACGCACATGGACATCACTGAGGACCTGACCAACAAGTCCCGCGGGAACAACAGGTGTTTCCTGACGGCGGCCAACGGTAAAGTATTGATCCTTGATCCTGTTTCTGTGGAAGATGGTTCTACTGTACAAACAGTTGTTTACCTGTGACGTCAAGAGTCACTGAAGCTCGTATCACATCATCTCTACAACATTTAGACTGTGACTTAAGTATTACTCCATGAGTCACCGTAGTATTACTCCACGAGTGACCGTAGTATTACTCCACGAGTGACCGTAGTATTACTCCACGAGTGACCGTAGTATTGCTCCACGAGTCACCGTAGTATTACTCCACGAGTCACCGTAGTATTACTCCACAAGTCACTGTAGTATTACTCCACGAGTGACTGTAGAATTACTCCATGAGTCACCGTAGTATTATTCCGTGAGCTTTCATAGTATTACTCCAAGAGTCAACGTAGTATCACTCTGTTAGTAACCATTTCCTGTGTTTTGTTTGGTAATTTGCAAATGTTGAATAATGTTGAATAATGTTGGATCACGTTGGATCATGTTGGATGACGTTGGATCACGTTGGATAATGTTAGATCATGTTGGATGATGTTGGATGATGTTGGATAAGGTTGGATAAGGTTGGATAATGTTGGATGATGTTGGATAATGTTGGATGATGTTGGATGATGTTGGATCACGTTGGATAATGTTGGATGATGTTGGATAATGTTGGATGATGTTGGATGATGTTGGATCACGTTGGATCGTGTTGGATGACGTTGGATAATGTTGGATAAGGTTGGATAATGTTGGATAAGGTTGGATAATGTTAGATCATGTTAGATCATGTTGGATGATGTTGGATGATGTTGGATAAGGTTGGATAAGGTTGGATAATGTTAGATCATGTTGGATGATGTTGGATAATGTTGGATGATGTTGGATGATGTTGGATCACGTTGGATCATGTTGGATGACGTTGGATAATGTTGGATAAGGTTAGATCATGTTGGATGATGTTGGATCATGTTGGATCACGTTGGATCACGTTGGATCACGTTGGATGACGTTGGATGATGTTGGATAATGTTGGATAATTTTAGATCATGTTGGATGATGTTGGATCATGTTAGATCATGTTAGATCATGTTGGATGATGTTGGATGATGTTGGATGATGTTGGATCACGTTGGATCACGTTGGATCACGTTGGATCACGTTGGATCACGTTGGATCACGTTGGATCACGTTGGATCACGTTGGATCACGTTGGATCACGTTGGATCACGTTGGATGACGTTGGATGACGTTGGATAACGTTGGATAACGTTGGATCACGTTGGATCACGTTGGATCACGTTGGATCACGTTGGATGACGTTGGATGATGTTGGATCACGTTGGATCACGCTGGATGATGTTGGATGATGTTGGATCACGTTGGATCACGTTAGATCATGTTGGATGACGTTGGATGATGTTGGATCACGTTGGATCACGTTGGATCACGTTGGATCACGTTGGATCACGTTGGATCACGTTGGATCACGTTGGATCACGTTGGATCACGTTGGATCACGTTGGATGACGTTGGATGACGTTGGATAATGTTGGATCACGTTGGATGACGTTGGATGACGTTGGATGACGTTGGATGACGTTGGATGACGTTGGATGACGTTGGATGACGTTGGATGATGTTGGATCACGTTGGATGATGTTGGATAATGTCGGCTCAGCATCTAAATCATGTCTGCAGACGAGATCCTGGAGCGACTGCGGGCCAAGAAGGAGGAGGAGCTGGAGGAGGTGAAGCGTCGAGCGGCAGAAGAAGCTCTGAAGTCGCGTCTGGAGAAGGAGAGCGAGTGGGAGTGTGAGGTGGAGGAGAGTGTGATCCCCCTGAAGGAAGACCTCATCACGGACTTCACTGAGGAGGTGAAGGACCAGGAGGAGAAGACGCTGGACACGGACCACAGAGGTGAGTCTTCATGAGGACGGACCAGAAGAAGGTTCAGTTCCACAGGACCTTGAATCAGTTCTTTCTACAACCAAAGGTTGACTTTTAACTCTTTTTTTAAATATGTGGTTTTCTTTATTCCACGTCTTTTATTACGATGAGGATTTTCTTGCTTTTTTTAAATAAATCTTCTTGTTATATTTAATTGTCGATACAGGATTAAAACACAAACGATTTTTTAAGAAAATGTAAACAAGGATGAAATAAAAGAGATTACTTTACGACTCACTGTAGTATTACTTTACGACTCACTGTAGTATTACTTTACGACTCACTGTAGTATTACTTTACGACTCACTGTAGTATTACTTTACGACTCACTGTAGTATTACTTTACGACTCACTGTAGTATTACTCCACGACTCACTGTAGTATTACTTTACGACTCACTGTAGTATTACTTTACGACTCACTGTAGTATTACTTTACGACTCACTGTAGTATTACTCCACGAGTCACTGTAGTATTACTCCACGACTCACTGTAGTATTACTTTACGACTCACTGTAGTATTACTTTACGACTCACTGTAGTATTACTTTACGACTCACTGTAGTATTACTCCACGAGTCACTGTAGTATTACTCCACGAGTTACTGTAGTATTACTCCACGAGTCACTGTAGTATTACTCCACGAGTCACTGTAGTATTACTCCACGAGTCACTGTAGTATTACTCCACGAGTTACTGTAGTATTACTTTACGACTCACTGTAGTATTACTTTACGACTCACTGTAGTATTACTCCACGACTCACTGTAGTATTACTTTACGACTCACTGTAGTATTACTTTACGACTCACTGTAGTATTACTTTACGACTCACTGTAGTATTACTCCACGAGTCACTGTAGTATTACTCCACGAGTCACTGTAGTATTACTCCACGACTCACTGTAGTATTACTCCACGAGTCACTGTAGTATTACTCCACGAGTTACTGTAGTATTACTCCACGAGTCACTGTAGAAAGTTCTGGTTGATTTGAAAAGTGAAGTAACAAACAACGTCGACATGTTTTCAGAGCAACAACGACGCGGTCAAGACTTCAGTCCGGTCGGGTCAGAGGTCAACAAAGCTCCAGCGTGGAACTCTGGGAGTTTTCCTGTCGAGGTTTCAAACGTGTCCAAAGGTAACGTCTGGTTTCTGTTCCTTCTTCGTGATCGTACGAGTAAACAACTCATGACAGCAAAGATTTACTGACAAAGAATCAAACAAACTTCTTGAAAGATCTTGTTGTTAGAAGTGCAATGAGAGTAGATGGACAGTAGAGGGCGCAAGATCTCTTGACTTCATCAACATGACTGTGACGTCATTTTTCAAGATATAGAGTTTGTTCACTTTAACAAATCCACGTGTTTGACGTCATTGTTATTATGATCGACTGTTAAGAAGTTATGATCGACTGTTAAGAAGTTATGATTGACTGTTAAGAAGTTATGATCGACTGTTAAGAAGTTATGATTGACAGTTAAGAAGTTATGATCGACTGTTAAGAAGTTATGATCGACTGTTAAGAAGTTATGATCGACTGTTAAGAAGTTATGATCGACTGTTAAGAAGTTATGATCGACTGTTAAGAAGTTATGATTGACAGTTAAGAAGTTATGATCGACTGTTAAGAAGTTATGATCAACTGTTAAGAAGTTATGATCGACTGTTAAGAAGTTATGATTGACAGTTAAGAAGTTATGATCGACTGTTAAGAAGTTATGATCAACTGTTAAGAAGTTATGATCGACTGTTAAGAAGTTATGATTGACAGTTAAGAAGTTATGATCGACTGTTAAGAAGTTATGATCGACTGTTAAGAAGTTATGATTGACAGTTAAGAAGTTATGATCGACTGTTAAGAAGTTATGATCAACTGTTAAGAAGTTATGATCGACTGTTAAGAAGTTATGATCGACAGTTAAGAAGTTATGATCGACTGTTAAGAAGTTATGATCGACTGTTAAGAAGTTATGATCGACTGTTAAGAAGTTATGATCGACTGTTAAGAAGTTATGATCGACTGTTAAGAAGTTATGATCGACTGTTAAGAAGTTATGATTGACAGTTAAGAAGTTATGATCGACTGTTAAGAAGTTATGATCGACTGTTAAGAAGTTATGATTGACAGTTAAGAAGTTATGATCGACTGTTATGAAGTTATGATCGACTGTTAAGAAGTTATGATTGACAGTTAAGAAGTTATGATCGACTGTTAAGAAGTTATGATTGACTGTTAAGAAGTTATGATTGACAGTTAAGAAGTTATGATCGACTGTTAAGAAGTTATGATCGACTGTTAAGAAGTTATGATCGACTGTTAAGAAGTTATGATCGACTGTTAAGAAGTTATGATTGACAGTTAAGAAGTTATGATCGACTGTTAAGAAGTTATGATCGACTGTTAAGAAGTTATGATCGACTGTTAAGAAGTTATGATCGACTGTTAAGAAGTTATGATCGACTGTTAAGAAGTTATGATTGACTGTTAAGAAGTTATGATTGACAGTTAAGAAGTTATGATCGACTGTTAAGAAGTTATGATCGACTGTTAAGAAGTTATGATCGACTGTTAAGAAGTTATGATCGACTGTTAAGAAGTTATGATTGACAGTTAAGAAGTTATGATCGACTGTTAAGAAGTTATGATCGACTGTTAAGAAGTTATGATCGACTGTTAAGAAGTTATGATCGACTGTTAAGAAGTTATGATCGACTGTTAAGAAGTTATGATCGACTGTTAAGAAGTTATGATTGACTGTTAAGAAGTTATGATCGACTGTTAAGAAGTTATGATCGACTGTTAAGAAGTTATGATTGACTGTTAAGAAGTTATGATTGACTGTTAAGAAGTTATGATCGACTGTTAAGAAGTTATGATTGACTGTTAAGAAGTTATGATTGACTGTTAAGAAGTTATGATTGACTGTTAAGAAGTTATGATCGACTGTTAAGAAGTTATGATCGACTGTTAAGAAGTTATGATCGACGGTTAACTAGTTATGATTGACGGTTAACTAGTTATGATTGACGGTTAACTAGTTATGATTGACAGTTAACTAGTTATGATTGACTGTTAACTAGTTATGATTGACTGTTAACTAGTTATGATTGATTGTTAACTAGTTATGATTGATTGTTAACTAGTTATGATTGATTGTTAACTAGTTATGATTGATTGTTAACTAGTTATGATTGACGTCTCTCCAGCAGAAACTGTGGCTCCGGTCGTCAGCGATGTCGTCTTCGGTCTGAGTCAGTCCCAGTCGAGCGAAGACATCCTGGTCCAGACCGGACTTCCAGAGCCTCCAGACCTGGCAGACAAGTCATCCCAGTCTTCACTGAACAGTTTCGAAGATGCAGGTGAAGAATATCTGTGATAAAAATAAAAACAATAGAATATAAACATGTTTTTATGTTGATTATTGATTATAGTTGAAAATTGTTTGTTTATAGTTGAAAATTGATTGATTATAGTTGAAAATTGATTGATTATAGTTGAAAATTGTTGGATTATAGTTGAAAATTTTTTATTATAGTTGAAAATTGTTTGATTATAGTTGAAAATTGTTTGATTACAGTTGAAAATTGTTTGATTACAGTTGAAAATTGTTTGATTATAGTTGAAAATTGTTTGATTATAGTTGAAAATTGTTTGATTCTAGTTGAAAATTGTTGGATTATAGTTGAAAATTTTTGATTATAGTTGAAAATTGTTTGATTATAGTTGAAAATTGTTTGATTATAGTTGAAAATTGTTTGATTACAGTTGAAAATTGTTTGATTATAGTTGAAAATTGTTTGATTATAGTTGAAAATTGTTTGATTATAGTTGAAAATTGTTTGATTACAGTTGAAAATTGTTTGATTACAGTTGAAAATTGTTTGATTATAGTTGAAAATTGTTTGATTATAGTTGAAAATTGTTTGATTATAGTTGAAAATTGTTTGATTATAGTTGAAAATTGTTGGATTATAGTTGAAAATTTTTGATTATAGTTGAAAATTGTTTGATTATAGTTGAAAATTGTTTGATTATAGTTGAAAATTGTTTGATTACAGTTGAAAATTGTTTGATTATAGTTGAAAATTGTTTGATTATAGTTGAAAATTGTTTGATTATAGTTGAAAATTGTTTGATTATAGTTGAAAATTGTTGGATTATAGTTGAAAATTGATTGATTATAGTTTAAAATTGTTTGATTATAGTTGAAAATTGTTTGATTACAGTTGAAAATTGTTTGATTATAGTTGAAAATTGTTTGATTATAGTTGAAAATTGTTTGATTATAGTTGAAAATTGTTGGATTATAGTTGAAAATTGATTGATTATAGTTTAAAATTGTTGGATTATAGTTGAAAATTGTTTGATTATAGTTGAAAATTGTTTGATTATAGTTGAAAATTGTTTGATTATAGTTGAATATTGTTTGATTATAGTTGAAAATTGTTTGATTATAGTTGAAAATTGTTTGATTATAGTTGAAAATTGTTTGATTATAGTTGAAAATTGTTTGATTATAGTTAAAAAATTGTTTGATTATAGATGAAAATTGTTTGATTATAGTTGAAAATTGTTTGAATATAGTTGAAAATTGTTTGATTATAGTTAAAAAATTGTTTGATTATAGTTGAAAATTGTTTGATTCTAGTTGAAAATTGTTTGATTCTAGTTGAAAATTGTTTGATTATAGTTGAATATTGTTTGATTATAGTTGAAAATTGTTTGATTATAGTTGAAAATTGTTTGATTATAGTTGAAAATTGTTTGATTATAGTTGAAAATTGTTTGATTATAGTTAAAAAATTGTTTGATTATAGATGAAAATTGTTTGATTATAGTTGAAAATTGTTTGATTATAGTTGAAAATTGTTTGAATATAGTTAAAAAATTGTTTGATTATAGATGAAAATTGTTTGATTATAGTTGATAATTGTTTGATTCTAGTGATTTATTGAAGTGTTAAACTCTTGAACTCTCAGGCGACTGCAGAGACTCCATAAACGGGGACCTGAGCTGCAGAAGATCTGCTGCCACTCGTATGGTGACTCGACTGAGGAACCCCGACAGCAAGTTGAGTCTGATGAAGAGCCAGCAAGTGGCGGCCGCCGTCCACGAGGCCAACCGGGGCTTCAAGGAGGGGAAGGAGGTGAGAAGACGATGGCGTGGCGACGGCGAGTCTTGACGTGACGTGTCGTCAACAGGTGCTGGTGGTCAACGCTCAAGGCGACATCACTCGCGTCAGCACTCGCAGCAAAGACATGGTCATGAAGGGAACCATCAGCCAGTTCTTCAAGCTGGGCCAGGAGGGCAAGTACCGCGTGTACCACAACCAGTACAGCTCCAACACCCTGGCCCTCAACAAGCACCAGCACAGAGAGGTGAGACCTTCGTAGAGACTCCCGAGGTCCAGTCATCTCCAGCTCTGGTTCCTCAGGACCACGACAAGAGGCGCCACCTCTCCCACAAGTTCTGCATGACGGCGGCGGGAGAGTTCAAGTGGAACGGATCCATCTACGGCTCGCAGGTCCTCACCATCTCCACGCTCAGACTCACCATCATCCAGCTGGAGAACAACGTCCCGGCGCCGTTCATGCACCCCAACTGGGCCTCGCACAGGTGTGGACCCCGACCTTCTGACGCAGGATTCGAATGGTTTAAGGAACGTTTTTCTCCTGCAGGTCCAACTGGATCAAAGCGGTCCACATGTGCAGCAAGGCTCTGGAGTTCGCTCTGGCTCTGGCCATCCTGGAATGTGCCGTCAAACCCGTGGCCATGTTGCCGGTCTGGAAGGACTCGCTCGGTCACACCAGGTCAGTTCCGTCAGTGAACGTCACCACCTGTACCTGAGAACACAACTACACTGAGATGAAGCTGCAGGAACATCTACTCCACGAGTCACTGTAGTATTACTCCACGAGTCACTGTAGTATTACTCCACGAGACACCATAGTATTACTCCACGACTCACTGTAGTATTACTCCACGAGTCACTGTAGTATTACTCCACGAGACACCATAGTATTACTCCACGACTCACTGTAGTATTAC
Source organism: Callionymus lyra (assembly GCF_982586985.1). NCBI lineage: Eukaryota > Metazoa > Chordata > Actinopteri > Syngnathiformes > Callionymidae > Callionymus > Callionymus lyra. The sequence continues at coordinate 1,552,492 of NC_141818.1, read as the reverse complement.
TCCACGAGACACCATAGTATTACTCCACGAGTCACTGTAGTATTACTCCACGAGACCCCATAGTATTACTCCACGAGACACCATAGTATTACTCCACGAGTCACTGTAGTATTACTCCACGAGTCACTGTAGCGTTACTCCACGAGACACCGTAGTATTACTTCACGAGTCACTGTGGTATTACTTCACGAGTCACTGTAGTATTACTTCACGAGTCACTGTGGTATTACTCCACGAGACACTGTAGTATTACTTCACGAGTCACTGTGGTATTACTCCACGAGACACTGTAGTATTACTTCACGAGTCACTGTGGTATTACTCCACGAGACACTGTAGTATTACTTCACGAGTCACTGTGGTATTACTCCACGAGACACTGTAGTATTACTCCACGAGTCACCGCAGTATTACTCCACGAGTCACTGTAGTATTACTCCACGAGACACCATAGTATTACTCCACGAGTCACCATAGTATTACTTCACGAGTCACCGTAGTATTACTCCACGAGTCACCGCAGTATTACTCCACGAGTCACCGCAGTATTACTCCACGAGTCACCGCAGTATTACTCCACGAGTCACCGTAGTATTACTCCACGAGTCACCGCAGTATTACTCCACGAGTCACCGCAGTATTACTCCACGAGTCACCGCAGTATTACTCCACGAGTCACCGCAGTATTACTCCACGAGTCACCGCAGTATTACTCCGCGAGTCACCGCAGTATTACTCCGCGAGTCACCGCAGTATTACTCCGCGAGTCACCGTAGTATTACTCCGCGAGTCACCGCAGTATTACTCCGCGAGTCACCGTAGTATTACTCCGCGAGTCACCGTAGTATTACTCCACGAGTCACCGTAGTATTACTCCACGAGTCACCGCAGTATTACTCCACGAGTCACCGCAGTATTACTGCACGAGTCACCGTAGTATTACTCCACGAGTCACCGCAGTATTACTCCACGAGTCACCGCAGTATTACTCCACGAGTCACCGTAGTATTACTCCACGAGTCACCGCAGTATTACTCCACGAGTCACCGTAGTATTACTCCACGAGTCACCGCAGTATTACTCCACGAGTCACCGCAGTATTACTCCACGAGTCACCGCAGTATTACTCCACGAGTCACCATAGTATTACTCCGCGAGTCACCATAGTATTACTCCACGAGTCACCGTAGTATAACTCCACGAGACACCGTTGTATAACTCCACAGTATTACTCTGCAAAGCATCATGGGATCTGTTCAGGTCACCGTTACTGAGAGGGTTGTTGAGAGCGAGGAAGCCTCGTTGAGTTTACAGTAACATTCTTTTTTAATTCACTTTCAAGGATCCGATCATTGTCATTAACAAACACTAGTGTAGACGATCATTGTCATTAACAAACACTAGTGTAGACGATCATTGTCATTAACAAACACTAGTGTAGACGATCATTGTCATTAACAAACACTAGTGTAGACGATCATTGTCATTAACAAACACTAGTGTAGACGATCATTGTCATTAACAAACACTAGTGTAGACGATCATTGTCATTAACAAACACTAGTGTAGACGATCATTGTCATTAACAAACACTAGTGTAGACGATCATTGTCATTAACAAACACTAGTGTAGACGATCATTGTTATTAACAAACACTAGTGTAGACGATCATTGTCATTAACAAACACTAGTGTAGATGATCATTGTCATTAACAAACACTAGTGTAGACGATCATTGTTATTAACAAACACTAGTGTAGACGATCATTGTCATTAACAAACACTAGTGTAGACGATCATTGTCATTAACAAACACTAGTGTAGACGATCATCGTTATTAACAAACACTAGTGTAGACGATCATTGTTATTAACAAACACTAGTGTAGACGATCATTGTCATTAACAAACACTAGTGTAGACGATCATTGTCATTAACAAACACTAGTGTAGACGATCATTGTCATTAACAAACACTAGTGTAGACGATCATTGTCATTAACAAACACTAGTGTAGACGATCATTGTCATTAACAAACACTAGTGTAGACGATCATTGTCATTAACAAACACTAGTGTAGACGATCATTGTCATTAACAAACACTAGTGTAGATGATCATTGTCATTAACAAACACTAGTGTAGACGATCATTGTCATTAACAAACACTAGTGTAGACGATCATTGTCATTAACAAACACTAGTGTAGACGATCATTGTCATTAACAAACACTAGTGTAGACGATCATTGTCATTAACAAACACTAGTGTAGACGATCATTGTCATTAACAAACACTAGTGTAGACGATCATTGTCATTAACAAACACTAGTGTAGACGATCATTGTCATTAACAAACACTAGTGTAGACGATCATTGTCATTAACAAACACTAGTGTAGACGATCATTGTCATTAACAAACACTAGTGTAGACGATCATTGTCATTAACAAACACTAGTGTAGACGATCATTGTCATTAACAAACACTAGTGTAGACGATCATTGTCATTAACAAACACTAGTGTAGACGATCATTGTCATTAACAAACACTAGTGTAGACGATCATCGTCATTAACAAACACTAGTGTAGACGATCATTGTCATTAACAAACACTAGTGTAGACGATCATTGTCATTAACAAACACTAGTGTAGACGATCATTGTCATTAACAAACACTAGTGTAGACGATCATTGTCATTAACAAACACTAGTGTAGACGATCATTGTCATTAACAAACACTAGTGTAGACGATCATTGTCATTAACAAACACTAGTGTAGACGATCATTGTCATTAACAAACACTAGTGTAGATGATCATTGTCATTAACAAACACTAGTGTAGACGATCATTGTCATTAACAAACACTAGTGTAGACGATCATTGTCATTAACAAACACTAGTGTAGACGATCATTGTCATTAACAAACACTAGTGTAGACGATCATTGTCATTAACAAACACTAGTGTAGACGATCATCGTCATTAACAAACACTAGTGTAGACGATCATTGTCATTAACAAACACTAGTGTAGACGATCATTGTCATTAACAAACACTAGTGTAGACGATCATTGTCATTAACAAACACTAGTGTAGACGATCATTGTCATTAACAAACACTAGTGTAGACGATCATTGTCATTAACAAACACTAGTGTAGACGATCATTGTCATTAACAAACACTAGTGTAGACGATCATTGTCATTAACAAACACTAGTGTAGACGATCATCGTCATTAACAAACACTAGTGTAGACGATCATTGTCATTAACAAACACTAGTGTAGACGATCATCGTCATTAACAAACACTAGTGTAGACGATCATTGTCATTAACAAACACTAGTGTAGACGATCATTGTCATTAACAAACACTAGTGTAGACGATCATTGTCATTAACAAACACTAGTGTAGACGATCATTGTCATTAACAAACACTAGTGTAGACGATCATCGTCATTAACAAACACTAGTGTAGACGATCATTGTCATTAACAAACACTAGTGTAGACGATCATCGTCATTAACAAACACTAGTGTAGACGATCATTGTCATTAACAAACACTAGTGTAGACGATCATTGTCATTAACAAACACTAGTGTAGACGATCATTGTCATTAACAAACACTAGTGTAGACGATCATTGTCATTAACAAACACTAGTGTAGACGATCATTGTTATTAACAAACACTAGTGTAGACGATCATTGTCATTAACAAACACTAGTGTAGACGATCATTGTCATTAACAAACACTAGTGTAGACGATCATTGTCATTAACAAACACTAGTGTAGACGATCATTGTCATTAACAAACACTAGTGTAGACGATCATTGTCATTAACAAACACTAGTGTAGACGATCATTGTTATTAACAAACACTAGTGTAGACGATCATTGTCATTAACAAACACTAGTGTAGACGATCATTGTTATTAACAAACACTAGTGTAGATGATCATTGTCATTAACAAACACTAGTGTAGACGATCATTGTCATTAACAAACACTAGTGTAGACGATCATTGTCATTAACAAACACTAGTGTAGACGATCATTGTCATTAACAAACACTAGTGTAGACGATCATTGTCATTAACAAACACTAGTGTAGACGATCATTGTCATTAACAAACACTAGTGTAGACGATCATTGTCATTAACAAACACTAGTGTAGACGATCATTGTCATTAACAAACACTAGTGTAGACGATCATTGTTATTAACAAACACTAGTGTAGACGATCATTGTTATTAACAAACACTAGTGTAGACGATCATTGTCATTAACAAACACTAGTGTAGACGATCATTGTTATTAACAAACACTAGTGTAGATGATCATTGTCATTAACAAACACTAGTGTAGACGATCATTGTTATTAACAAACACTAGTGTAGATGATCATTGTCATTAACAAACACTAGTGTAGACGATCATTGTTATTAACAAACACTAGTGTAGATGATCATTGTCATTAACAAACACTAGTGTAGACGATCATTGTCATTAACAAACACTAGTGTAGATGATCATTGTCATTAACAAACACTAGTGTAGACGATCATTGTCATTAACAAACACTAGTGTAGACGATCATTGTCATTAACAAACACTAGTGTAGACGATCATTGTTATTAACAAACACTAGTGTAGACGATCATTGTCATTAACAAACACTAGTGTAGACGATCATTGTCATTAACAAACACTAGTGTAGACGATCATTGTCATTAACAAACACTAGTGTAGACGATCATTGTCATTAACAAACACTAGTGTAGACGATCATTGTTATTAACAAACACTAGTGTAGATGATCATTGTCATTAACAAACACTAGTGTAGACGATCATTGTCATTAACAAACACTAGTGTAGACGATCATTGTCATTAACAAACACTAGTGTAGACGATCATTGTCATTAACAAACACTAGTGTAGACGATCATTGTCATTAACAAACACTAGTGTAGATGATCATTGTCATTAACAAACACTAGTGTAGACGATCATTGTCATTAACAAACACTAGTGTAGACGATCATTGTCATTAACAAACACTAGTGTAGATGATCATTGTCATTAACAAACACTAGTGTAGACGATCATTGTCATTAACAAACACTAGTGTAGACGATCATTGTCATTAACAAACACTAGTGTAGACGATCATTGTCATTAACAAACACTAGTGTAGACGATCATTGTCATTAACAAACACTAGTGTAGACGATCATTGTTATTAACAAACACTAGTGTAGACGATCATCGTCATTAACAAACACTAGTGTAGATGATCATTGTCATTAACAAACACTAGTGTAGACGATCATTGTTATTAACAAACACTAGTGTAGAAGATCATTGTCATTAACAAACACTAGTGTAGACGATCATTGTCATTAACAAACACTAGTGTAGACGATCATTGTCATTAACAAACACTAGTGTAGACGATCATTGTCATTAACAAACACTAGTGTAGACGATCATTGTCATTAACAAACACTAGTGTAGACGATCATTGTCATTAACAAACACTAGTGTAGACGATCATTGTCATTAACAAACACTAGTGTAGACGATCATTGTCATTAACAAACACTAGTGTAGACGATCATTGTCATTAACAAACACTAGTGTAGACGATCATTGTCATTAACAAACACTAGTGTAGACGATCATTGTTATTAACAAACACTAGTGTAGACGATCATTGTCATTAACAAACACTAGTGTAGACGATCATTGTCATTAACAAACACTAGTGTAGACGATCATTGTCATTAACAAACACTAGTGTAGACGATCATTGTCATTAACAAACACTAGTGTAGACGATCATTGTCATTAACAAACACTAGTGTAGACGATCATTGTCATTAACAAACACTAGTGTAGACGATCATTGTCATTAACAAACACTAGTGTAGACGATCATTGTCATTAACAAACACTAGTGTAGACGATCATTGTCATTAACTAACACTAGTGTAGACGATCATTGTCACTAAGACTAGTATACAATGGCTGGTAAAGTAAATGGTCAACAATTATTTTGAACGGTGCAAACAACATGAGTTTTAACAAAAACAAAAAGAAACAAAAACTCCACTTCTTCAGTCAATGAGGGGGAAACGATCCTATGACCTCAGCGACCCATTGAATTGTTTGTTTGTTTGTTTGTTTGTTTGTTTGTTTCCTGCTCTGAGACGTGTTTGATGCACGAAGAAGAAGAAAGTGATACATAATGATCGACACAATCTAAAGTCAAACTCATGAGAAGCTGGTTTAGGTTCGTGAAAACATCAAAGAGTGTGTGTTGATGTTTGTCCAAGAGTGTGTGAGCGGCAGCATCATAAAAAAAGCCCACCCTGACTGTGAAGTCAAATATTTAGACGCAGGTTCTGCACCAACATCTCAGCCACACTTTTCTACCAGAACACGTTTGAAAACACTTTTGTTGGTCAAACGTGTTTATTTCACGTGGAATACTTCACCGTAGAACGTAAAATAATCATCAGAATGTTGAATGAATTTAATGCAATTATTTCTATTGTATTTATTATTTTTTAATAATTTAATTTGATTATTTGAATAACTAAAAAGATGAATGACTTATGATTGGTTGAGAGGTTCGATCCAGTCGCTCTGTTGGTTTTGTCTGACGACACTATTATACCAACATTTATATTGAATTTAAAAACTAAAGACTTGAGACAAAAAAATGAAAAATATTGAATTAAGAAAAAAGTTCTTTAATTATTAGAATATTGAACGATTTGTGTAAAAAAAACAAATGTTTAAAAAATGTAATTTAATCATTAAAGTTATGCATTTTCCATGTAAACATGATAAATTCAATGTTTGTAAAAACACCTTTAAAATGTCATATTTATATGATAACACTGATGTTCTTTTAATTCGTGTGTAACTTTTTCCAACTATGGTTGAAGATTGAATCGCATGACGTCCATGGAACGAGAGGAGAAGGAGAAGGTGAAGAAAAGGGAGAAGAAGCTGGAAGACGAGGAGACGCTACAACAGGCCACGTGGGTCAAATACACCTTTCCCATCAAACACCAGGTACGACCTCGTGGTTCACGGCCGAGCGTGGACGGACATGAACGCGTCTGCTCCACAGGTGTGGAAGCAGAAAGGTGAGGAGTATCGTGTGACCGGATACGGTGGCTGGAGTTGGATCGCCAAGACGTTCGTGCCGAGATTTGTTCCTCGACTTCCTGGCAACACCAACCCTCACTATCGACAACAACTGGAAGGTTTGTGTCGTGAATACGTTTGATATTTGAAGTGTAGTAACAAGTATATAAGTGTAGTATTGTCCAGTACTTGACTCTGGTGTTGTGATAGTGTAGTAACAAGTATATAAGTGTAGTATTGTCCAGTACTTGACTCTGGTGTTGTGATAGTGTAGTAACAAGTATATATGTGTAGTATTGTCCAGTACTTGACTCTGGTGTTGTGATAGTGTAGTAACAAGTATATAAGTGTAGTATTGTCCAGTACTTGACTCTGGTGTTGTGATAGTGTAGTAACAAGTATATATGTGTAGTATTGTCCAGTACTTGACTCTGGTGTTGTGATAGTGTAGTAACAAGTATATATGTGTAGTATTGTCCAGTACTTGACTCTGTTGTTGTGATAGTGTAGTAACAAGTATATATGTGTAGTATTGTCCAGTACTTGACTCTGGTGTTGTGATAGTGTAGTAACAAGTATATATGTGTAGTATTGTCCAGTACTTGACTCTGGTGTTGTGATAGTGTAGTAACAAGTATATATGTGTAGTATTGTCCAGTACTTGACTCTGGTGTTGTGATAGTGTAGTAACAAGTATATATGTGTAGTATTGTCCAGTACTTGACTCTGGTGTTGTGATAGTGTAGTAACAAGTATATAAGTGTAGTATTGTCAAGTACTTGACTCTGGTGTTGTGATAGTGTAGTAACAAGTATATATGTGTAGTATTGTCCAGTACTTGACTCTGGTGTTGTGATAGTGTAGTAACAAGTATATAAGTGTAGTATTGTCCAGTACTTGACTCTGGTGTTGTGATAGTGTAGTAACAAGTATATATGTGTAGTATTGTCCAGTACTTGACTCTGGTGTTGTGATAGTGTAGTAACAAGTATATAAGTGTAGTATTGTCCAGTACTTGACTCTGGTGTTGTGATAGTGTAGTAACAAGTATATATGTGTAGTATTGTCCAGTACTTGACTCTGGTGTTGTGATAGTGTAGTAACAAGTATATATGTGTAGTATTGTCCAGTACTTGACTCTGTTGTTGTGATAGTGTAGTAACAAGTATATATGTGTAGTATTGTCCAGTACTTGACTCTGGTGTTGTGATAGTGTAGTAACAAGTATATATGTGTAGTATTGTCCAGTACTTGACTCTGGTGTTGTGATAGTGTAGTAACAAGTATATATGTGTAGTATTGTCCAGTACTTGACTCTGGTGTTGTGATAGTGTAGTAACAAGTATATATGTGTAGTATTGTCCAGTACTTGACTCTGGTTTTGTGATAGTGTAGTAACAAGTATATATGTGTAGTATTGTCCAGTACTTGACTCTGGTGTTGTGATAGTGTAGTAACAAGTATATATGTGTAGTATTGTCCAGTACTTGATTCTGGTGTTGTGATAGTGTAGTAACAAGTATATAAGTGTAGTATTGTCCAGTACTTGACTCTGGTGTTGTGATAGTGTAGTAACAAGTATATAAGTGTAGTATTGTCCAGTACTTGACTCTGGTGTTGTGATAGTGTAGTAACAAGTATACATGTGTAGTATTGTCCAGTACTTGACTCTGGTGTTGTGATAGTGTAGTAACAAGTATATATGTGTAGTATTGTCCAGTACTTGACTCTGGTGTTGTGATAGTGTAGTAACAAGTATATATGTGTAGTATTGTCCAGTACTTGACTCTGGTGTTGTGATAGTGTAGTAACAAGTATATATGTGTAGTATTGTCCAGTACTTGACTCTGGTGTTGTGATAGTGTAGTAACAAGTATATATGTGTAGTATTGTCCAGTACTTGACTCTGGTGTCGTGATAGTGTAGTAACAAGTATATATGTGTAGTATTGTCCAGTACTTGACTCTGTTGTTGTGATAGTGTAGTAACAAGTATATATGTGTAGTATTGTCCAGTACTTGACTCTGGTGTTGTGATAGTGTAGTAACAAGTATATATGTGTAGTATTGTCCAGTACTTGACTCTGGTGTTGTGATAGTGTAGTAACAAGTATATATGTGTAGTATTGTCCAGTACTTGACTCTGGTGTTGTGATAGTGTAGTAACAAGTATATATGTGTAGTATTGTCCAGTACTTGACTCTGGTGTTGTGATAGTGTAGTAACAAGTATATATGTGTAGTATTGTCCAGTACTTGACTCTGGTGTTGTGATAGTGTAGTAACAAGTATATATGTGTAGTATTGTCCAGTACTTGACTCTGGTGTTGTGATAGTGTAGTAACAAGTATATATGTGTAGTATTGTCCAGTACTTGTGTCTGGTGTTGTGATAGTGTAGTAACAAGTATATATGTGTAGTATTGTCCAGTACTTGACTCTGGTGTTGTGATAGTGTAGTAACAAGTATATATGTGTAGTATTGTCCAGTACTTGACTCTGGTGTTGTAGTATTTACAGACCACATGACTCTTGAAGTCGTAACTACTTTTATTTGTTTTCAAACCAAAATATGTCCAAACATCAGCTTTAAAAGCTGCTGGACTCACTGTATCCTCTCGTCCTCAGTCAGGCTTCACCAGGATCTCATTTCATTCATTCATTAATTCCTTAAGCTGCAAAACTGCAGTTTATTTACAACACAAAATTATTTGATTTTATTCACATTTAAACAAAAATAAAAACCTATAGGATTTAAAGGAAAAATATAAATATAATATAATATAAAGTGTCGTTTATATGAATATTTCCTTAAACAACTTAAATTCATGACATCATCACATCAGTTGTAAACGAACAGAATGAAAATGTTACTCTTGGATCAAGAATCATTTACTGAACTGATGTGTGAGTCACACGTGAAGCAGTCGTTCTTGACAAACGTTGATGTTCCTGTGATGAAGGTCATGAAGGTGAGACTCACAGGGTCATCTTCTGAGGTCCAGAGGAGGTCTCTGACCTCAGGTGACCTCAGGTGACCTCAGGTGACCTCAGGTGACCTGTAACAAATCCTCGGATCCTGACCTAACATCGTTTTGGTCTCATTTTGTTTCCAGACGCTAAACTCGGCAGGAAGTGTTCCCTCCTGGACCTGAGCCGTCGTCCTTGTGTCGCCGCCTCAGACCAAAACAAGAAACATCCTCAAGCTGAAGGTCAAGGTTCGGACTCTGTCGACTGCAAGAAGGAAGAAGAACCAACACCGTGTGAAACGCAAACATCTCCAGCGAAGATGGAGGAGCTTCAGGCTGGCTGTCAATCATCTGGTGAGATCTATGAAGTTCATTCAACGTTTCAAATGTTTGTGTTGACGCTGATGTTCCTCAACGCTCTCTTGGATCTTCTCCACAGGGTCGTGCTCGCAGCAGATCAAGTCCAGTGAGGAGGACGAGGCTTCGCGGCCGTTCAACTACGACGTGGTGGACGTGAGCAAAGGGTTCCTGACGCGCGTGGCCTACAAGAAGAAGGTCAAGCCGTCCAGGCTGGACGACCTCCTGGAGCGCCGGCAGAGGCAGCAGGTGCTGGAGGAGCAGCAGAGTCCACGCCACGAAGACAAACCCTCCGCCCAAGTCCCGGGTACTCTGGGTACTCTGGGTACTCCGGTCCGGCCGCGCTCGCCCCTGAAGCCTCAGGTTCTGGCGACTAGTGAAGCTTCCGTGAAAGAAGAACCTGGAAGTAAACCCGGAGACGCCACGGATCCGTCTGGTGGTCCGTCTCCTCGGCTCGGATCCGTGGCCCAGAACCAGGAGGATCTCTCACGGACAGAGGGGGCGACGGAGAGCAGGTCGGGGGGAGAGGAGACGGCGAGACTATCGGACCTTCAAGGAGGATCCGATGTCGGCGTCTCCGGCTCAGCGGACAGAACTTTGGACTCCGAGTCGCTCAGAACACACGGCGCCGAGCGATCGCTGCCCGAAGGTTCCGTCGTCTCCGAGGAGAACGGCGTCGAAGAGGAAAGGACGAGGAACGACGTGAGGAGTCAACGTGACGACCGGACCGCCGCGTCCTCGCCTCAGGTCAACGGAAACGACGGCGCCGACAACAACGGCGTGCTCGCTCACGGCGCCGGCGGCTGGTCGGCGAAGAAGCTGCTGGTGAACGGAGACTGTGCGTCCGTGAACGACCAGAACCTCCTGTTGGATCAGGACTACAAGCCTCCTCTGAAGATAGCGAGACTAGACCTGGACGCACAGTCTGACCACGCACGCCCGAGGTCGGAGGTCAAGATCATCAGGATGACCCCGTCCCCGATCCCGTCCGCCGAGGACTCGTGTCTCAGCGACGACTTCACGGAGGAGAACAACAACAGTGGACCCCTCAAGACCCTCGTCACGCAGGTCACCACGACGACCACGACGTCCAGGGTGGTTTCCACGGAAACGCGGATGGAGGACGCGAGGGCGGGGCCCGCCGCGTCCTCCGAGAGCAGCGCCGTGTCCACCCTGACCACCATGACCAAGACCACCGTGACCAAAGTCTGCTCCTCGGGCCCGTCCGGCCGCAGTCAAGTCCTGACCCAGGAAGAGGAAATGTCGGGAAGTTTCCGTCGCTCGGACAGGAAGTCGTGCGGCGCCTCCACCGGGGGCCGCGTCCGCCTCGCCAGGTTCTCCTGCAGCAAGAAGACCCGCTCCGACAGCGCTCTGCCCACCTACCGCAAGTTCGTGACCAAGAGTCGCGTGAAGAGCATCTTCGTTCTGCCGCACGACAGCCTGAAGGTTCTGGCCCGGAGAGGAGGCTTCAGGGAGGTCGCCGTCTTCAACTACAACGCCAAACCGGCGCCGGACATCTGGCCGTATCCTTCGCCCAGACCCGCGTTCGGTCTCACCTGGAGGTACGTGTGGAAGCTTCTGTGACTGTAGACGTCATCAGAAGATCCTTGATTATATTTTCAAGCATTACTCGTTTTCTTCAAACATGATATTTTACTAAAAAGTGTCGAATCTAATTTTTATGTAAAATATTACTTATAATATACTTTTTATTTTAAGTAAAAATGTTTGAGCCAAAAATGTAACACACAAAAGATGACGAGACTGTTTGTAGCTTCAAGAAAACAACTTGATTGTATTCAATTTAAAAGGCTAGGAATTAAAAAATAAACATGTAACTTTAAAAACAGTAAATCATAATAACGACACGATAACGACTCGATAATAACACGATAACGACATTTGATACTGGCAAGATAATAACACGATAACGACATTTGATACTGGCACGATAACGGGATAACGACACGATAATAACGCGATAATGGCACGAAACGATAATGGCAAGAAAATAACGCGATAATGACACAATAATAAAATAACGCGACGATAATGGCAAGATAATAACGCGATAACGACACGATAATGGCAAGATAATAACGCGATAATGACACAATAATAACATGGTAACGCGACGATAATGGCAAGATAATAGCGCGATAACGACACGATAATGGCAAGATAATAACACGATAATGACATAATAATAACATGGTAACGCGACGATAATGGCAAGATAATAGCGTGATAACGACACGATAATGGCAAGATAATAACACGATAATGACACAATAATAACATGGTAACGCGACGATAATGGCAAGATAATAACGCGATAACGACACAATAATAACATGGTAACGCGACGATAATGGCAAGATAATAGCGCGATAACAACACGATAATGGCAAGATAATAACGCGATAACGCGACGATAATGGCAAGATAATAATGCGATAATGACACAATAATAACATGGTAACGCGACGATAATGGCAAGATAATAACGCGATAACGACACAATAATAACATGGTAACACAACAAAAATGGCAAGATAATAGCGCGATAACGACACGATAATGGCAAGATAATAACGCGATAATGACACAATAATAACATGGTAACGCGACGATAATGGCAAGATAATAACGCGATAACGACACAATAATAACATGGTAACGCGACAATAATGGCAAGATAATAGCGTGATAACGACACGATAATGGCAAGATAATAACACGATAATGACATAATAATAACATGGTAACGCGACGATAATGGCAAGATAATAGCGTGATAACGACACGATAATGGCAAGATAATAACACGATAATGACATAATAATAACATGGTAACGCGACGATAATGGCAAGATAATAGCGTGATAACGACACGATAATGGCAAGATAATAACACGATAATGACACAATAATAACATGGTAACGCGACGATAATGTCAAGATAATAACGCGATAACGACACAATAATAACATGGTAACGCGACGATAATGGCAAGATAATAGCGCGATAACGACACGAAAATGGCAAGATAATAGCGTGATAACGACACGATAATGGCAAGATAATAGCGTGATAACGACACGATAATGGCAAGATAATAACACGATAATGACACAATAATAACATAGTAACGCGACGATAATGGCAAGATAATAACGCGATAACGACACTATAATAACATGGTAACGCAACGATAATGGCAAGATAATAGCGCGATAACGACACGAAAATGGCAAGATAATAACGCGATAATGACACAATAATAACATGGTAACGCGACGATAATGGCAAGATATCCGCATAACGACTCTGTCGACATGTTTCCCATCATTGTCGTGAATGTATCTCCAGGTATCGTCTTCAGACGGTCAAGTCTCTGGCGGGCGTGAGTCTGATGTTGAGGCTCTTGTGGGCGTGTCTGAGATGGGACGACATGGCGGTGAAACCGTCGGCCGCCGTCGGCACCACACGGACCGGTAGGCGTTCTCTTCTCCACGGACTCACCGAAAACACACTCAAAACACAAGGGTTTTAAAGCAAACGACACGTGACGTTGTTCCTGTCACGATGGCTTCATGTTGGATCTTCTCTACCTGGTCATGTGACCCCTGGTCATGTGACCCCTGGTCATGTGACCCCTGGTCATGTGACCCCTGGTCGTGTGACCCCTGGTCGTGTGACCACTGCTGTAGATCAGCGGGTCAGGGACAGTTTGACTACTTTGATGAGACTTTGATCACAAGATGAAACACAAACTGACTCGACACCATTTTTTTTGGTCCCATCTAAGAACGAGGTACAACATCGCACTTGCACTTCCAAGCCACACGGTGGCGCCAGAAACACCGTTTTCAATCCTACTATTGCTGCCTTTATCGTAGTCACGTTGAAGGTTGTTCTGGGGTCTTCAGCTCACACCTGCACTGTCCTCCTCACTCACAGAGACCTCGGAGACGGAGATCACCACCACCGAGATCATCAAGCGCCGCGACGTGGGTCCGTACGGCATCCGCTCCGAGTACTGCATACGCAAGATCATCTGCCCCCTCGGGACCCCCGAGACTCCTAAAGGTGCCGCTCGCTCCTCGCGTCGAAAAAACCAAGCCTGGTCCTGGATCCACTCGTTCAACCTGGTTCTTGTACCGCAGAGACTCACACGCCTCAGAGGAAAGGCCTGCGCTCCAGCGCCCTGCGACCCAAGAAACCAGAGCCGGCCAAGCAGACGGGCCCGGTCGTCATCGAGTCCTGGGTCCCCGAGGAGGAGCTGGACCTGTGGGAGATCAGAGCCTTCTCCGAGAGGTCCGGTGTTTGGAACAGGAGCTCTGGTGGTTTGTTTGATCACTGGTTTTTGAACCCTGTTCTTCTCTGTGGTCCAGGGTGGAGAAGGAGAAAGCTCAGGCAGCAGAACAAGCCAAGGTAAGGTTCAGAGAACACACTCGACGTTAGTACACACTTGTGAGATGAATACTCATGAATACTCTGTTGAGAGCTGCACATAAATGTGCCCCAACATTATTCTTACAGAAGAAACACAAAGTTACAGTTGTGTTACCGAGTGTATTCGTGCGGGAAACAACGAGGCTGGAACTTAGTTTGTGGTTGTGCAGCGCGCACGCCTTCTTTACCTTCGTCATGTGGAACGACAACGGAATCCATCTACTTCCTTTTCAACCCTTTCAAAATAAAACGTATGAAGTAAATATGAACACAACAGCGAGTGTCTAGAAGTGCGTTACAGTCGCATGACACTAATGTCATCACCAGACGGCTGTGTTTGCTGAATTACGGTCGTTTTAATTATTTCAAATCACAGACATTCACGCGGGATTTAAACTCGGAACATTCTCCGTAATCATTACAAATGACCAGAGCTCACCGGGTCTCGCTTATCCCGGGAGAATCGGGCGATAGTCTAATGTTATTAGAATGTTATCATGAATAGTGTACGTCTGTTTGCACAAGAAACTCGATATTTACAGTAGAAAATGTGCTTAAGCCCCGCCCACTGAAAATACTTTTCCCATAACCACGCCCACACTTCTGTGATTGGTCAAACGCTGAGGCTCATCAGCGTCATCGAACCAGGAAGTCTCCGGCTTCAAGAGACGTGAATACAGACAGGACTGGTTCTTGCTGCAGCAGGAGCGAAGCCCGTTGTGACATCACAATGGGCTCCGTTCTCGTAACTTCTCGTTCACGCAGTGAAGAACTTTATAAAGTAATAACTTATAAACGGAGCGTCATCTCGACATTTATCGGTTGTGTTTTCAAACGTTCCTCACACACCAGTGTTGGTTGAAGGTTCTCATCCACGCTCGTGGGTTGCAGAAGCGTCTGGAGCAGAAACCCGGCTCCCTTGGATCCACAACGGCTCCGGCGACTCCGGCCTCTTCCAACAAAATCCTCCTGGGCTCGGCGTCGGGTCCGGGAACGCCGTGCACCAAAGGCGTGATGTCGGCGAAGATGGTCACCCCGGTTACATTCCAGCAGAACAAGAACTTCCAGCAGTCGTTCGCCACGTGGGTCAAACAAGGTCAAAGCACACAAGGTGAGATTCGATCACTCCAGTCTGAAAGTTCTCGTCCTGAAGCCGTCGTCGTCTTCATCGTCTTCATCGTCTTCATCGTCTTCATCGTCTTCATCGTCTTCATCGTCTTCATCGTCTTCATCGTCTTCATCGTCTTCATCGTCTTTATCGTCTTCATCGTCTTCATCGTCTTCATCGTCTTCATCGTCTTCATCGTCTTCATCGTCTTCATCGTCTTTATCGTCTTTATCGTCTTCATCGTCTTCATCGTCTTCATCTACTTTATCGTCTTCATCGTCTTCATCGTCTTCATCGTCTTCATCGTCTTCATCGTCTTCATCGTCTTCATCGTCTTCATCGTCTTCATCGTCTTCATCGTCTTCATCGTCTTTATCGTCTTTATCGTCTTTATCGCCTTCATCGTCTTTATCGTCTTCATCGTCTTCATCGTCTTCATCGTCTTCATCGTCTTCATCGTCTTCATCGTCTTCATCGGCTTCATCGTCTTCATCTACTTTATCGTCTTCCTCGACAGAGACCACGACTGGACACACCTTCCAGATCACAGGCACCTCAGGAGGAGGGAAAGTAGTGACGACCAAACTACCACTGCCAGCAAACAGCAAGATCGTCACCGTCAACGTGCCGACATCACAAGGAGGTACGAGAGTGACAGTAGTTTGATTCTAGTCAGATTCTAGTTTGATTCTAGTTTGATTCTAGTTGATTCTAGTTTGATTCTAGTTTGATTCTAGTTTGATTCTAGTTTGATTCTAGTTTGATTCTAGTTTGATTCTAGTTGATTCTAGTTTGATTCTAGTTTGATTCTAGTTGATTCTAGTTTGATTCTAGTTGATTCTAGTTTGATTCTAGTTTGATTCTAGTTGATTCTAGTTTGATTCTAGTTTGATTCTAGTTTGATTCTAGTTGATTCTAGTTTGATTCTAGTTTGATTCTAGTTGATTCTAGTTTGATTCTAGTTTGATTCTAGTTTGATTCTAGTTTGATTCTAGTTTGATTCTAGTTTGATTCTAGTTGATTCTAGTTTGATTCTAGTTGATTCTAGTTTGATTCTAGTTTGATTCTAGTTTGATTATAGTTGATTCTAGTTTGATTCTAGTTTGATTCTAGTTTGATTCTAGTTGATTGTAGTTTGATTCTAGTTGATTCTAGTTGATTCTAGTTTGATTCTAGTTTGATTCTAGTTGATTCTAGTTGATTCTAGTCAGATTCTAGTTTGATTCTAGTTGATTCTAGTTTGATTCTAGTTTGATTCTAGTTGATTCTAGTTGATTCTAGTTGATTCTAGTTTGATTCTAGTTTGATTCTAGTTTGATTCTAGTTGATTCTAGTTTGATTCTAGTTTGATTCTAGTTTGATTCTAGTTTGATTCTAGTTGATTCTAGTTTGATTCTGTTTGATTCTAGTTTGATTCTAGTTGATTCTAGTTTGATTCTAGTTGATTCTAGTTTGATTCTAGTTTGATTCTAGTTTGATTCTAGTTTGATTCTAGTTGATTCTAGTTTGATTCTGTTTGATTCTAGTTGATTCTAGTTTGATTCTAGTTGATTCTAGTTTGATTCTAGTTTGATTCTAGTTTGATTCTAGTCAGATTCTAGTTGATTCTAGTTGATTCTAGTTTGATTCTAGTTGATTCTAGTTTGATTCTAGTTTGATTCTAGTTTGATTCTAGTTTGATTCTAGTTGATTCTAGTTTGATTCTAGTTTGATTCTAGTTGATTCTAGTTTGATTCTGTTTGATTCTAGTTGATTCTAGTTTGATTCTAGTTGATTCTAGTTTGATTCTAGTTTGATTCTAGTCAGATTCTAGTTGATTCTAGTTGATTCTAGTTTGATTCTAGTTTGATTCTGTTTGATTATAGTTTGATTATAGTTTGATTCTAGATTGATTATAGTTTGATTCTAGTTTGATTCTAGTTTGATTCTAGTTTGATTCTAGTTTGATTCTAGTTTGATTCTAGTTTGATTCTGTTTGATTATAGTTTGATTCTAGTTTATTCTAGTTTGATTCTAGTTAAATATTGTTTGATTATAGTTGAGTATAGTTAGATTATAGGTATATATAAATTGATTACAGTTGAAAATTGTTTGATTACAGTTTAAATTTGTTAGATTCTAGTTTAAAATTCTTTGATTATAGTTGAAAATTGTTTGATTATAGTTGAAAATTGTTGGATTATAGTTGAAAATTGTTTGATTAAGTTGAAAATTGTTTGATTATAGTTGAAAATTGTTTGATTATAGTTTGAATTGTTGGATTATAGTTGAAAATTGTTGGATTATAGTTGAAAATTGTTTGATTATAGTTGAAAATTGTTGGATTATAGTTGAAAATTGTTGGATTATCGTTTATTATAGTTTAAATTTGTTAGATTATAGTTGAGTATAGTTAGATTATAGGTATATATAAATTGATTACAGTTGAAAATTGTTTGATTATAGTTGAAAATTGTTTGATTATAGTTGAAAATTGTTTGATTATAGTTGAAAATTGTTTGATTAAATTGAAAATTGTTGGATTATAGTTGAAAATTGTTTGATTATAGTTGAAAATTGTTTGATTATAGTTGAAAATTGTTTGATTAAATTGAAAATTGTTGGATTATAGTTGAAAATTGTTGGATTATAGTTGAAAATTGTTTGATTATAGTTGAAAATTGCTTGATTATAGTTGAAAATTGTTGGATTATAGTTGAAAATTGCTTGATTATAGTTGAAAATTGTTGGATTATAGTTGAAAATTGTTTGATTATAGTTGAAAATGGACAACAGTTCCATCAACTCTACATTAACTACAGTATATTCAACTTTCAAACTCATTTCATCTAAAAATGAGAGTAAATTATGTTCAATACTTGTGTTTGAAGTGGTTATGAATGAAAAACCTTCAATGACGTGTTTATCCGTCACGACTGTAATGGTGTTTGTTTTGGACGCGAGTCAGGATGTTGGCAGGAAAACAAGTCGACCACGAGGTTCTGCTCTCAACACACTTCTCTCTCTATTGCGGTTCCTCCCTCGTTTCATTGAAGTCTTCAAACAGACGTTCATAGAGCCGAGGTTGTGATGTGTGACCGGAGCAGGTCTGACCGTCATGGTGAACATGTTCTGAAGAACCTTTTGATCCTGAGCTTTGAGAAACCACAGCGAGAGCTGAAGGAACTTTCATGTTCACTCCTGTGAATAATTTATGACTCGCACCTTCACTTTGAACATGTTGTTGCTTTAATATTCGTTTCTCTTTCGATGCAGAAGAAACTGTTTTCAACTATAATCCAACAATATTTTACTATAATCCAACAATTTTCAACTATAATCAAACAATTTTCAACTATAATCAAACAATTTTCAACTAGAATCAAACATTTTCAACTATAATCCAACAATTTTCAACTATAATCAAACAATTTTCAACTATAATCAAACAATTTTCAACTATAATCCAACAATTTTCAACTATAATCCAACAATTTTCAACTATAATTAAACAATTTTCAACTAGAATCAAACAATTTTCAACTATAATCAAACAATTTTCAACTAGAATCCAACAATTTTCAACTGTAATCAAACAATTTTCAACTAGAATCCAACAATTTTCAACTATAATTAAACAATTTTCAACTAGAATCAAACAATTTTCAACTATAATCCAACAATTTTCAACTATAATCAAACAATTTTCAACTATAATCACACAATTTTCAACTATAATCAAACAATTTCAACTATAATCCAACAATTTTCAACTATAATCCAACAATTTTCAACTATAATCAAACAATTTTCAACTATAATCAAACAATTTTCAACTATAATCAAACAATTTTCAACTATAATCCAACAATTTTCAACTATAATCCAACAATTTTCAACTATAATCCAACAATTTTCAACTATAATCCAACAATTTTCAACTATAATCAAACAATTTTCAACTATAATCCAACAATTTTCAACTATAATCCAACAATTTTCAACTAAAATCAAACTATTTTCAACTATAATCAAACAATTTTCAACTATAATCCAACAATTTTCAACTAAAATCAAACTATTTTCAACTATAATCAAACAATTTTCAACTAGAATCCAACGATCTAATAATGACTCACAGTGACTCACCTTCTCCTCAGGTGTGGTCCAGCAGAAGGTTCTTGGAATCATCAACTCAGGTTCTGCAGGATCTGCTCAAACGTTTGCTCCGTTCCAGCCTCGAACAGCAACACTCGGCCTCAGACAGAACGTACCTGGACAACAGGTGAGACGTGACCACAAGTAAATCTGTGTCAATATTGAACAAATTGTTTTTCATTGATTCAAAGATTTGTTGTTGTTTTCATAAATAACGTAAAACGATAAAAATGATTTTCAATAAAGAACAAATCAATAATCAAATCAATAATCAAAACACATTTCAATTCGACCCATAAACCCGACCTTTGAAGTCCTGGTTCTTCTCCTGCAGGTTCTGGCTCCGGGGGGTCAGGTCCGCTCCGGGATGGTCATCCGTCCTCCGGTCCAACAGACGGGTTCCATGGGAAAGACCATCCTCCGGACCCCGGTCATGGTCCAGCAGGGTACGCTCGCTCTCCCGGCGCCTTCTGATGACATCATCATCCTGCGTCAATAATGTTGTTGTTGTTTTTGTAAAGGTCAAGGAGGTCAAGTGGTGACTCAGATCATCCGTGGGGCGACCCCTGCTGGCCAGGGGGCGGCCACCGCCGTGGTGGGCCAGTCGGGCCGGACGCCTTGTGCTCAAGTCCAGGTAAATGTCCCAGCATGCATCACTTCAATTTTTTTTTCAGTGTTTAATTATCTTTTTTTTTTTGTTGTTATTATTCTTGAAAAACAAATCAACGCTTAATTGAAAATGAAAGTATCAACATTTGAAATGTCCTCGGGTCAGAATGACCCTGACTGAGCAACATGTGGTCAAACCCCTGACACCAGTCGTTCCTCGTCCCTTTAGAAACAGGGACCGGGTCAAGAGTCGAGTCCGGCCCAGCAGACCCTGACCGTCATGGTGCAGGGTCAGGGTCAGAGCACGGGTCAGCTGCAGGCCATCCCTCAGGGGGTCACGGTCATCCCGGGGCCGGGTCAGCAGCTCATGCAGGCCACGCTGCCCAACGGTCAAGTCCAGCGCTTCCTGTTCACGCCGCTGCCCTCGGCGGCCACGCCCACCTCCAGCACCGGTCTGTCAATCAAACTGTTTTTAATATTTTACATTTTAACTCTATTCAGTCGTCGTTTAGATCATGAGTTAAAAAAAATTCTCAAGATTGACATTTTTATTCTAATGTTGAAAATCTAACAATTTTCAACTATAATCCAAGATTTTCAACTTTAATCAAACAATTTTCAACTATAATCCAACAATTTTCAACTATAATCCAAGAATTTTCAACTATAATCCAAGAATTTTCAACTATAATCCAACAATTTTCAACTATAATCCAAGAATTTTCAACTATAATCCAAGAATTTTCAACTTTAATCAAACAATTTTCAACTATAATCCAACAATTTTCAACTATAATCCAACAATTTTCAACTATAATCAAACAATTTTCAACTATAATCCAACAATTTTCAACTATAATTAAACAATTTTCAACTATAATCCAACAATTTTCAACTATAATTAAACAATTTTCAACTATAATCAAACAATTTTCAACTATAATCAAACAATTTTCAACTTTAATCAAACAATTTTCCTCTATAATCAAACAATTTTCAACTATAATCAAACAATTTTCAACTATAATTAAACAATTTTCAACTATAATCAAACAATTTTCAACTATAATTAAACAATTTTCAACTATAATCAAACAATTTTCAACTATAATCAAACTATTTTCAACTATAATCAAACAATTTTCAAATATAATCAAACAATTTTCAACTATAATCAAACAATTTTCAACTATAATCAAACAATTTTCAACTATAATCAAACAATTTTCAACTATAATCAAACAATATTCAACTATAATCAAACAATTTTCAACTATAATCCAACAATTCAAACTATAATCCAACAATTTTCAACTATAATCCAACAATTTTCAACTATAATTAAACAATTTTCAACTATAATCAAACAATTTTCAACTATAATCAAACAATATTCAACTATAATCAAACAATTTTCAACTATAATCAAACAATTTTCAACTATAATCAAACAATATTCAACTATAATCAAACAATTTTCAACTATAATCAAACAATTTTCAACTATAATTAAACAATTTTCAACTATAATCAAACAATTTTCAACTATAATCAAACAATATTCAACTATAATCAAACAATTTTCAACTATAATTAAACAATTTTCAACTATAATCAAACAATTTTCAACTATAATTAAACTATTTTCAACTATAATCAAACAATTTTCAACTATAATCAAACAATATTCAACTATAATCAAACAATTTTCAACTATAATTAAACAATTTTCAACTATAATCAAACAATTTTCAACTATAATCAAACAATTTTCAACTATAATCAAACTATTTTCAACTATAATCAAACAATTTTCAACTATAATCAAACAATTTTCAACTATAATCAAACAATTTTCAACTATAATTAAACAATTTTCAACTATAATCAAACAATTTTCAACTATAATTAAACAATTTTCAACTATAATCAAACAATTTTCAACTATAATCCAACAATTTTCAACTATAATCAAACAATTTTCAACTATAATCAAACTATTTTCAACTATAATCAAACAATTTTCAACTATAATCAAACAATATTCAACTATAATCAAACAATATTCAACTATAATCAAACAATTTTCAACTATAATCAAACAATTTTCAACTTTAATCAAACAATT
Organism: Callionymus lyra; assembly: GCF_982586985.1. NCBI lineage: Eukaryota > Metazoa > Chordata > Actinopteri > Syngnathiformes > Callionymidae > Callionymus > Callionymus lyra. The sequence goes on along the minus strand of NC_141818.1, from coordinate 1,529,547 downwards.
TTCAACTATAATCCAACAATTTTCAACTATAATCAAACAATTTTCAACTATAATCAAACAATTTTCAACTATAATCTAACAATTTTCAACTATAATCAAACAATTTTCAACTATAATCCAACAATTTTCAACTATAATCAAACAATTTTCAACTATAATCAAACAATTTTCAACTATAATCAAACAATTTTCAACTAGAATCAAACAATTTTCAACTATAATCAACAATTTTCAACTATAATCAAACAATTTTCAACTATAATCAAACAATTTTCAACTAAAATCAAACAATTTTCAACTATAATCAAACAATTTTCAACTAAAATCAAACAATTTTCAACTATAATCAAACAATTTTCAACTATAATCAAACAATTTTCAACTATAATCAAACAATTTTCAACTATAATCAACAATTTTCAACTATAATCCAACAATTTTCAACTATAATCAAACAATTTTCAACTATAATCAACAATTTTCAACTATAATCCAACAATTTTCAACTATAATCAAACAATTTTCAACTATAATCAAACAATTTTCAACTATAATCAACAATTTTCAACTATAATCCAACAATTTTCAACTATAATCAAACAATTTTCAACTATAATCAAACAATTTTCAACTATAATCCAACAATTTTCAACTATAATCAAACAATTTTCAACTATAATCAAACAATTTTCAACTATAATCAACAATTTTCAACTATAATCCGACAATTTTCAACTATTATCAAACAATTTTCAACTTTAATCCAACAATTTTCAACTATAATCAAACAATTTTCAACTATAATCAAACAATTTTCAACTATAATCCAACAATTTTCAACTATAATCAAACAATTTTCAACTATAATCAAACAATTTTCAACTATAATCAAACAATTTTCAACTATAATCAAACAATTTTCAACTATAATCAACAATTTTCAACTATAATCAAACAATTTTCAACTATTATCAAACAATTTTCAACTATAATCAAACAATTTTCAACTATAATCACACAATTTTCAACTATAATCAAACAATTTTCAACTATAATCAAACAATTTTCAACTATAATCAAACAATTTTCAACTATAATCAAACAATTTTCAACTATAATCAAACAATTTTCAACTATAATCCAACAATTTTCAACTATAATCCAACAATTTTCAACTATAATCAAACAATTTTCAACTATAATCCAACAATTTTCAACTATAATCCAACAATTTTCAACTATAATCAAACAATTTTCAACTATAATCCAACAATTTTCAACTATAATCCAACAATTTTCAACTATAATCCAACAATTTTCAACTATAATCAAACAATTTTCAACTATAATCAAACAATTTTCAACTATAATCAAACAATTTTCAACTATAATCAAACAATTTTCAACTATAATCAAACAATTTTCAACTATAATCCAACAATTTTCAACTATAATCCAACAATTTTCAACTATAATCAAACAATTTTCAACTATAATCACACAATTTTCAACTATAATCCAACAATTTTCAACTATAATCCAACAATTTTCAACTATAATCCAACAATTTTCAACTATAATCAACAATTTTCAACTATAATCAAACTATTTTCAACTAGAATCAAACAATTTTCAACTATAATCAAACTATGTTAATAATATATATATGTATATAATGATAATAATATATATTCCATACATTAACCTGTGATTCTATCATGTTCAGCTTCAGTCTCTGCTCAGCCAAACACTTCCATCAAGACTCAACCAGCTCAGCAGGCAGCAGCTCCGGTCCAGGCCTCCTCCAACACTAGTGTTCCCTCCTCAGCCAGTCCTCAGGGTCTGCTGCCGCCCCAGATGCAGGCCCACATGCCGGTCCAGTCCCCGACCTCCCTGCAGGTCAAGACCTCGGCAGGAGCCGTGACGCTGCAGCAGGGGTCGCAGGTCATCAACGTGTCGGGGCTGCAGCAGCAGGTGCAGGTACGAGTACTGTATATATATATATATATATATGTATATTATAAATTATATAGTTTCATATTTATTGGAGCAAAACATGTTTTTATATATATATTTATGTTTCATATTTATTATGTAAGAGCTTTCAGAACTGTCCCAAAACTACACATGTACTGTATATGAAATATTTCTTTGAAAACTAATCAATATACTGTATATGAAATATTTATTTGGAAACTTCAGAATAAAAAAGAAATATTTCTTTGAAAACTAAACAAAAAATATGAAATATTTCTTTGAATACTACAAAATAAATATGAAATATTATATAAAACTAAAGCACCATGAGTTAAAGTACCTGCATGTGGACTAAGGACAGTAGTTTTACTACTACTTTAATAGTAGTGCTGGAGTGTATGACCTTGTATTGTAGTTTATTTTACCAGAGTCTCAGCAACAAGTTCTTTCAAGAGAGTCCACTTCTGTTTCCGTGTCCCTGGAGATCCAACGTGTCCTTGTGTCTCCTCAGGTTCTGGCTCAGCTTCAGGCTCAACAGGGAGGAACATCTCACATCAAACTGCAGCTTCCCATCCAGATCCAGCAGGGCGGAGCGTCGCAGGCCGGACAGGTGCGACCCGGGACTTCCTAGACCTTCCAGAGACCTTCATGACCTTCTTTTCTAACTTCTTTCAGATCGGGAACGTGGTGACCATCCAGGCGGCCTCGGTCCAGGAGCAGCTGCAGAGGATCCAGCAGCTCCGGGAGCAGCAGCAGCAGAAGAAGAAGATGGCGGCGGAAGCCAAGCGAGAGCAGGCGCTCAACAGCGCCAGCAAGAGCGACATCATCCAGAAGCAGGTGCGCAGAAGAAACATCATGACGTCGTGACGACCGGACGCCTCATCCAACCTTCTGCTCCTCAGGTGGTCATGAAGCAGAACGCCGTGATCGAACATCTCAAGCAGAAGAAGACGCTGACGCCGGCGGAGAGAGAGGAGAACCAGAGGTCAGAGTTCACAACTACATGTCCGTCTCCTGCTCGGACGCATGTTCACGGAGAAGCAACATTCAAACTGTCAAACGTAGATAAAAGTCCAAACTATCAACGTGGGATTTGACTCTTTTGTACTTTTCATAGTGTTTTCATCATCACAGGGTGAAGTACACACTTCACTGTCACCGTCTCCTGGAGTGGTGTTGGTTCATTGTTGTGTTGCTGAGACTCTCTTGAAATGTTGTGAGTCTCCGCTGATGACTCGGTGTCATCAGTGACGTCATCGGTGCTGAACGTGGGACTTTTGAATGTTCGCCCCATTACTAATAAATCCTTTTCTCTGAATGATCTCTTCACACGAGAAAATGGATTTATTATGTCTTTCTGAGACTTGGCAGAGAGAGGAAGACCATTCATCTGAACGAACACACTGTCCAGTAGGGAGCGCTGTCCTGGGGAAGCCTTGCCATTGTTTGCTAGAAATCAAACAATGAGTGAAAACACTTTACAGCTTAATGTGGACAAAACTGAAACTCTGGTGATTGTTGATGATAAGATTCCAGGGTTGAGTCAGTACTTGAGTGACTTAAGTCAGTCTGTCAAACTGAGCCTGAGAAACCTGGGTGTTGTATTTGATAAAGACATGTCTCTTGTTCAACACTGAAGAAAACTAACCAGAAACTGTTTCCTTCAACTGAGAAAAATCTCTAAACTTAGGAAAATGTTGTCGGAACATGATCTGGATCTTATAATCCATGCGTTTGTTTCTTCTCGTCTGGACTATTGTAACAGTTTGTTTTCATGTCTTAACAAGAAGGATCTTCTCGCCTGCAGTTCATACAAAACTCTGCAGCGAGAATTCTGAGCCGCTCTAGTAGAAGAACTCACATTTCTCCGATCCTTAAAACTCTTCACTGGCTTCCAGTTTCTTTCAGGATCAACTTTAAAATTCTGGTTCTTACTTTCAGATCTATTCATGGTCAGGCTCCTCCTTACATCACTGATCTGATCCAGCCTTACACCCCAGCTCGGGCTCTGAGGTCTGTGGATCAGAATCTACTTATGGTTCCACGCACACGACTCAGGACCAGAGGAGAGAAATCTTTTCAGGCTGTTGCTCCTAAGCTTTGGAACGATCTTCTCTCTCTTTGCTCTTGATGATCTACTGACTCCTTTAAGAAACATCTTAAGACGTTTCTATTTGTTCAGGCTTTTCCTTGAATTTCTCGAACTCCTGTGTTGTTCTCAGTATTATCTTGATCTTTAAAGTATGTACTTTTTTGAGTATTGTTTTGATTGTTTAAGCGCTTTGTGACCCTGGTCTCGAAAAGCGCTATATAAATAAATATTACTTACTTACTCACTCTCTGGTCGTGGAGGAGGTTTGGCTGTTGTATATGGAGAGAGTTGTTCAAAGTGATGCAAACACAGGAATTCACTTCTTTTGAGTCTCAGATGATCTTGATCTACAAGACCTTTCTATTGTGTGTCAATCTACCACCTGGTCCTTCAGTGTTCTTGAAAGACTTCAGTGACTTCTTATCTTCCATTATTCAAATCTGTTCTTATTCTTGAGACTTTAATCTTCATGTTGATGACGTCACATCTTGTTCTGCTAAAGAACTTTGAACTTTAACAGAAGCCTTTAATTTTGAGCAACATGTTTCTGAACCCACTCATCAAAAAGTTACTTTTTACTCTTGGCCTGAACATTTCTAATGTATCTGTACATGATGTTCATCTGATCCTTCTCTTGTTGAACCTGGACTTCATCCCTGAACCTAAGCCTTTGAAAGAAAGACAGTTTTTCTGCTATGTTTGACGCTCTTTCCTTTGATGACTCAACGTGTTTGATTCACTGTTTCACTGATCATTGTGTCGAAATACTGGATCAAACCTGTTCAATCGAACTTGTAAATTCAGAAAAAACGGTGACCTTGGACAAATGAAGATCTCCTGAGTCTGAAGAGACTTTGTGGAAAGACTGAGCGTCTCTGGAAGTCCACTAAACTTGAGGTGCATAGACTTCACCTCAGGGATCTGATGACTTCTTACAATGAGATGGTGGAAACTGCCAGATCTGATTACATCAGGAAACTGGTAGCAGCAAATAAAAAAAACCCAAAGTGTTGTTTGACACGATTAATTCTCTGGTGTCTCCTGCTCCTCAACATGGTCAGACCTTCCATCAGTGATCTGATCCAGACTTACACCCCAGCTCAGGCTCTGAGGTCTGTGGATCAGAATCTACTGATGGTTCCTGAACTTCCGGACCAGACTGTTGCTCCTAAGCTTTGGAACCATCTCTGTGTTTGATGAAGAAACATCTCAAGACACTTTTATTTGAGCTTTCCTTGATTCTCTGAGACTCCTGTGTTGTTCTCGGTGTTATCTTGATCTTTTAAGTATATCTTTTTTGAGGGTTTTTTTTTTTTGTTATTGTTTAAGCGCTTCGTGACCCTGGTCTAGAAAGCACTCTATAAATCTTAATGACTTACTTACTTAAAAGTGAACATGTTTGATTGATTCTTCTTGTTAAGTCTCTAAGAAAACAGACGCAGCTGGAGTTTCTCGTTCAGATCTTTATCCACACGGAGATAATTCTGTGAAAATGTCTCGCATGGAGGCGTAAACACTTCCTGTGTCGTGACCTGCAGTCGACCCTGACGACCGCGTGTGTGTGTGTGTGTGTGTGTCCACACTGAAGGTGTGTCAACATCTCACTGCCTTCACAAGTCCAGAGCCAGACGAGCGCGATTCAGACGCCGGTCGTGACGCTTGTTCACGCCGTTTTCCAGCGATTGATGTCGAGCCTCGAGCTCCACGTCTGCGTCTTCCTCGGAACTCGCTGACCTCGCTGACCTCGCTGACCTCGCTGACCTCGCTGACCTCGCTGACCTCGTCTTCCTGTCGCCGATTATTCCGTCTCCACGTTCACACGGTCCGGCCCGTGGTTGACCTGCTGACTCCAGCGTCTGAATGTTCTGGTCCGAGTGTGAACCGTAGTGAAGCAACGTGACGGTTCTACCACTTTTTTAACTAGAATCAAACACTTTTTTAACTAGAATCAAACACTTTTTTAACTAGAATCAAACACTTTTTTAACTAGAATCAAACACTTTTTTAACTAGAATCAAACACTTTTTTAACTAGAATCAAACACTTTTTTAACTAGAATCAAACACTTTTTTAACTAGAATCAAACACTTTTTTAACTAGAATCAAACACTTTTTTAAATAGAATCAAACACTTTTTCAACTAGAATCAAACACTTTTTTAACTAGAATCAAACACTTTTTCAACTAGAATCAAACACTTTTTTAACTAGAATCAAACACTTTTTAAAATAGAATCAAACACTTTTTCAACTAGAATCAAACACTTTTTTAAATAGAATCAAACACTTTTTTAAATAGAATCAAACACTTTTTCAACTAGAATCAAACACTTTTTTAAATAGAATCAAACACTTTTTCAACTAGAAGCAAACACTTTTTTAACTAGAATCAAACACTTTTTCAACTAGAATCAAACACTTTTTTAACTAGAATCAAACACTTTTTCAACTAGAATCAAACACTTTTTTAACTAGAATCAAACACTTTTTTAACTAGAATCAAACACTTTTTCAACTAGAATCAAACACTTTTTTAACTAGAATCAAACACTTTTTTAACTAGAATCAAACACTTTTTCAACTAGAATCAAACACTTTTTTAACTAGAATCAAACACTTTTTTAACTAGAATCAAACACTTTTTTAACTAGAATCAAACACTTTTTTAACTAGAATCAAACACTTTTTTAACTAGAATCAAACACTTTTTCAACTAGAATCAAACACTTTTTTAACTATAATCAAACACTTTTCAACTAGAATCAAACACTTTTTCAACTAGAATCAAACACTTTTTCAACTAGAATCAAACACTTTTCAACTAGAATCAAACACTTTTTCAACTAGAATCAAACACTTTTTTAACTAGAATCAAACACTTTTTTAAATAGAATCAAACACTTTTTCAACTAGAATCAAACACTTTTTCAACTAGAATCAAACACTTTTTTAACTAGAATCAAACACTTTTTCAACTAGAATCAAACACTTTTTTAACTAGAATCAAACACTTTTTAAAATAGAATCAAACACTTTTTCAACTAGAATCAAACACTTTTTTAAATAGAATCAAACACTTTTTTAAATAGAATCAAACACTTTTTCAACTAGAATCAAACACTTTTTTAAATAGAATCAAACACTTTTTCAACTAGAATCAAACACTTTTTTAACTAGAATCAAACACTTTTTCAACTAGAATCAAACACTTTTTTAACTAGAATCAAACACTTTTTCAACTAGAATCAAACACTTTTTTAACTAGAATCAAACACTTTTTTAACTAGAATCAAACACTTTTTCAACTAGAATCAAACACTTTTTTAACTAGAATCAAACACTTTTTTAACTAACTAGAATCAAACACTTTTTTAACTAGAATCAAACACTTTTTCAACTAGAATCAAACACTTTTTTAACTATAATCAAACACTTTTCAACTAGAATCAAACACTTTTTCAACTAGAATCAAACACTTTTTCAACTAGAATCAAACACTTTTCAACTAGAATCAAACACTTTTTCAACTAGAATCAAACACTTTTTTAACTAGAATCAAACACTTTTTTAAATAGAATCAAACACTTTTTCAACTAGAATCAAACACTTTTTCAACTAGAATCAAACACTTTTTTAACTAGAATCAAACACTTTTTCAACTAGAATCAAACACTTTTTTAACTAGAATCAAACACTTTTTCAACTAGAATCAAACACTTTTTTAACTAGAATCAAACACTTTTTTAACTAGAATCAAACACTTTTCAACTAGAATCAAACACTTTTTCAACTAGAATCAAACACTTTTTTAACTAGAATCAAACACTTTTTTAACTAGAATCAAACACTTTTTCAACTAGAATCAAACACTTTTTTAACGAGAATCAAACACTTTTTTAACTAGAATCAAACACTTTTCAACTAGAATCAAACACTTTTTCAACTAGAATCAAACACTTTTTTAACTAGAATCAAACACTTTTTTAACTAGAATCAAACACTTTTTCAACTAGAATCAAACACTTTTTTAACTAGAATCAAACACTTTTTTAACTAGAATCAAACACTTTTTTAACTAGAATCAAACACTTTTTCAACTAAAATCAAACACTTTTTTAACTAGAATCAAACACTTTTTCAACTAGAATCAAACACTTTTTCAACTAGAATCAAACACTTTTTTAACTAGAATCAAACACTTTTTCAACTAGAATCAAACACTTTTTCAACTAGAATCAAACACTTTTTCAACTAGAATCAAACACTTTTTTAACTAGAATCAAACACTTTTTTAACTAGAATCAAACACTTTTTTAACTAGAATCAAACACTTTTTCAACTAGAATCAAACACTTTTTTAACTAGAATCAAACACTTTTTAAACTAGAATCCAACACTTTTTTAACTAGAATCAAACACTTTTCAACTGTAATCCAACGATGTTCATTCATTCATGTCATGACATCATGAACAGTCATGTGACCAGTATGTGCTTCTGTCTCATGTTATCAATAATCTTGTTATCAATAATGATGTAACAACTGGATTGAATCCAAGATAACAACAGTTTGTTCTGGTGTCTCCAGGATGATCGTCTGTAATCAGGTCATGAAGTTCATCCTGGACCGGATCGACAAGGACGAGCGGCAGGCGGCGAAGAAGAAGAAGAAGGAGGAGGTGGTCGAGGCCAAGAGGA
>NC_141818.1:1458283-1515783 GCF_982586985.1 Callionymus lyra | reverse complement strand
CTCTTCTTCTCCTCCTCCTCCTTCCTCCTTCCACCTCTTCTTCTCCTCCTCCTCCTTCCACCTCTTCTTCTCCTCCTCCTCCTTCCTCCTTCCACCTCTTCTTCTCCTCCTCCTCCTCCTTCTTCCACCTCTTCTTCTCCTCCTCCTTCCTCCTCTTCTTCTCCTCCTCCTCCTCCTCCTCTTCTTTTCCTCCCCCTCTTTCTTCCACCTCTTCTTCATCTTCTCCTCCTTCTTCCACTTCTTCTTCTTCTCCTCCTGTTCTTCTGCTCCTCCTGTTCTTCCACCTCTTCTTCCTCTTCCTCCTCCCTGTTCTTCCTCCTCCTCCTCCCTGTTCTTCCTCCTCCTCCTCCCTGTTCTTCCTCCTCCTCCTCCCTGTTCTTCCTCCTCCTCCTCCCTCTTCTTCCTCTTCCTCCTCCCTGTTCTTCCTCTTCCTCCTCCCTGTTCTTCCTCCTCCTCCTCCCTGTTCTTCCTCCTCCTCCTCCCTGTTCTTCCTCTTCCTCCTCCCTGTTCTTCCTCCTCCTCCTCCCTGTTCTTCCTCCTCCTCCTCCCTGTTCTTCCTCCTCCTCCTCCCTGTTCTTCCTCCTCCTCCTCCCTGTTCTTCCTCCTCCTCCTCCCTGTTCTTCCTCCTCCTCCTCCCTGTTCTTCCTCCTCCTCCTCCCTCTTCTTCCTCTTCCTCCTCCCTGTTCTTCCTCTTCCTCCTCCCTGTTCTTCCTCTTCCTCCTCCCTGTTCTTCCTCCTCCTCCTCCCTGTTCTTCCTCCTCCTCCTCCCTCTTCTTCCTCTTCCTCCTCCCTGTTCTTCCTCCTCCTCCTCCCTGTTCTTCCTCCTCCTCCTCCCTGTTCTTCCTCTTCCTCCTCCCTGTTCTTCCTCCTCCTCCTCCCTGTTCTTCCTCCTCCTCCTCCCTGTTCTTCCTCTTCCTCCTCCCTGTTCTTCCTCCTCCTCTTCCCTGTTCTTCCTCCTCCTCTTCCCTGTTCTTCCTCCTCCTCTTCCCTGTTCTTCCTCCTCCTCCTCCCTGTTCTTCCTCCTCCTCCTCCCTGTTCTTCCTCTTCCTCCTCCCTGTTCTTCCTCCTCCTCCTCCCTGTTCTTCCTCCTCCTCCTCCTCCTCCTCCTCCCTGTTCTTCCTCCTCCTCCTCCCTGTTCTTCCTCCTCCTCCTCCTCTGAGTGCCTGATGAATGTTCACCTCCTTCTCTCCTCCTTCAGGCCCACAAGATGGCGTGGCCCTTCCTGGAGCCTGTCGACACCAACGACGCCCCGGACTATTACAAGGTCATCAAGGAACCCATGGGTGAGTCGATTCTTCAGGGTCTTGGTGTGAGAACCTGCTTATATCTTGTTGTATTTCTATCACTTTTGTTTTTTATTTATTTTATTTAATTCAATATTTTCTATAGTTCATCATTGACTTTCTTTATTTTTATATAAATAAAAATATATATTTTTACACACTTTGATATTTTAATTCCATAATAATAATAAAATCTAAAATACATTTTCTAAATTCAATCATTTTCAATTCATAGTGGTTTTAATTCCATATAAATGTATAATCGAGTCTCAGACTAAAGCAGCAGATCTACTGATCAAACTCTCAGCCAATCATGAGACGACGTAGAATCACATGATCCAGTAGCTCTGTTGGTTTAGAGACTCTATTATAACATTTATATTGAATTAAAAAATACTGTAATATTTAAAAAATACTTTTTCATATATATTTTTGGAATGAGAATATTAAACTCTCTATATATATAAACTGTATATTATTAAATTATATTAAAAAACATTCAAACTTTAAATATAGAAATAATTATTTAAATAAATGCTTAAAAAACATTTAGATAAGAAAAAAAATATATATATATATACTGTATATATTATTAAATTATAAAATAACATTCAAACTTTAAATATATAAATAAATTCTTAAAAACAACATTTCGATAATAATATATATTTATATTTTAATATTTTTCATTAAGTTATGAAAAAAAAACATTTAAACTTAAAATATAGAAATAAATACTTAAAAAACATTTCGATAATAAAAAATATTTAAAAATATTTTATTAAGTTTTAAAGAAAACATTCAAACTTTAAATATATGATTAAATAAATAAATAAATTCTTAAACAACAATTCGATAATAAAAAATATATATTATTAAACATTTCGATAATAAAAAAAATAAGGGTGTGTGTGTGTGTGTGTGTGTGTGTGTGTGTGTGTGTGTGTGTGTGTGTGTGTGTGTGTGTGTGTGTGTGTGTGTGTGTGTGTGTGTGTGTGTGTGTGTGTGTGTGTGTGTGTGTGTGTGTGTCAGAGCTCCCTAACAGCTGATCTGCTCCACAGATCTGTCTACGATGGAACAGCGTCTCCTGAAGCACGAGTACCTGAAGCTCACAGAGTTCGTGGCCGACGTGACCAAGATCTTCGACAACTGTCGCTACTACAACTCCAGCGACTCCACCTTCTACCAGAGCGCTGAGGTGCTGGAGAACTTCTTCGTGCACAAACTCAAGGGCTTCAAGGCCAGCAGGTGAGGTCGTGGTGCGGTCGTGGTGAGGTCGTGATGAGGTCGTGGTGAGGTCGTGATGAGGTCGTGGTGAGGTCGTGATGAGGTCGTGATGATGAATTATCTCTAGTTCATCATCAAATGAATGAATGCATGTGTGTTTCTGTGTTTCTCTGTGTGTCTCTGCGTGTTTCTCTGCATGTGTGTTTCTCTGTGTGTCAGTGTATCTCTATGTGTAAATCTGTGTGTTTCTGTGTGTATATCTGTGTGTTTCTGTGTGTATATCTGTGTGTTTCTGTGTGTATATCTGTGTGTTTCTGTGTGTATATCTGTGTGTGTGTTTCTGTGTGTATATCTGTGTGTGTGCGTGTGTATATCTGTGTGTTTCTGTGTGTATATCTGTGTGTTTCTGTGTGTATATCTGTGTGTGTGTTTCTGTGTGTATATCTGTGTGTGTGTTTCTGTGTGTATATCTGTGTGTGTGCGTGTGTATATCTGTGTGTGTTTCTGTGTGTATATCTGTGTGTTTCTGTGTGTATATCTGTGTGTTTCTGTGTGTATATCTGTGTGTGTGTTTCTGTGTGTATATCTGTGTGTGTGTTTCTGTGTGTATATCTGTGTGTGTGCGTGTGTATATCTGTGTGTGTTTCTGTGTGTATATCCATATGTGTGTGTTTCTTTGTGTGTATCTCTATGTATGTATATGTGTGTGTGTGTGTGTGTGTATATCGATGTGTGTGTCTTATGTGAAGTGAATCAATCATCAACAAGTGATGACATCATTGTTCTCTCTGTCCTGCAGGTTGTGATGTCATCGTGAGGATTCTTCCATCTCTCACACACACACACACACACACACACACACACACACACACACACACACACACACACACACACACCGTCTCTACAGAAGTTGTACAGTTTATTTAACGACTCTTTGTTGATTTTAGAAACGAAGACTAGAAGGTGTCGCGACATCAAAGTATTTTCGTACTTGTGGCTCAAAACATTTAGTTCGATCTCTTTTTTGAGATTTTAATGATTGATTGTGATGATTCCAGGTGAGTCGCCACCAGGTGAGTCGCCACCAGGTGAGTCGCCACCAGGTGAGTCGCCACCGGGTGAGTCGCCACCGGGTGAGTCGCCACCGGGTGAGTCGCCACCGGGTGAGTCGCCACCAGGTGAGTCGCCACCAGGTGAGCCGCCACCAGGTGAGTCGCCACCAGGTGAGCCGCCACCAGGTGACACCTGTTGTCACGGCGACGTTTTTACCTCAGTTCTCAGATTCATCAGCAGCTGAAACTCTCTTGTACATAATCTCACTTCAACTCGCGACTCGTCTGTCGATCCTTCCTTTTTAGTCTTTTGTATCCTCTAGTGCATATTTTTGTCATATTGTAAAGTTTTAATAAAAAAACATCAATTGATCGTCGATCGTCGTCCTTCACACCAACACTCTGATCACTCTGAACACTGGTTTCCTCCCACTGACGCCTTCACTGTGTGACACAAGATCATTTAAAAGCTAATGCTAATGTAGAACCTGCTAATAAATTTCGGATTAGGGTTAGAAAGCTAATGCTAATGCCAATGTAGAACCTACTAATAAACTTTGGATTAGCGTTAGCGAGCTAATGTTTATGTCGCACCTGCTAATAAACTTCGGATTAGGGTTAGAAAGCTAATGCTAATGTAGAACCTGCTAATAAACTTCGGATTAGGGTTAGAAAGCTAATGCTAATGTAGAACCTGCTAATAAACTTCGGATTAGGGTTAGAAAGCTAATGCTAGTGCTAATGTAGAACCTGCTAATACATTTTGGATTAGGGTTAGCGAGCTAATGTTTATGTCGCACCTGCTAATAAACTTCGGATTAGGGTTAGAAAGCTAATGCTAATGTAGAACCTGCTAATAAACTTCGAATTAGGGTTAGAAAGCTAATCCTAGTGCTAATGTAGAACCTGCTAATACATTTTGGATTAGGGTTAGCGAGCTAATGTTTATGTCGCACCTGCTAATAAACTTCGGATTAGGGTTAGAAAGCTAATGCTAATGTAGAACCTGCTAATAAATTTCGGATTAGGGTTAGCAAGCTAATGCTAATGTCGCACCTTCTAATACATTTCGGAATAGGGTTAGCGAGCTAATGCTAATGTCGCACCTTCTAATTAACTCCGGATTTGGGTTAGCGAGTTAGTAGATTCTGATCCACAGACCTCAGAGCCCGAACTGGGGTGTAAGTCTGGATCAGATCACTGATGGAAGGTCTGACCATGAATAGATCTGAAAGTAAGAACCATAATTTTAAAATGATCCTGAAAGAAACTGGCAGCCAGTGAAGAGTTTGAAGGAGAAATGTGAGTTCTTCTACTAGAGCAGCCAGTGAAGAGTTTGAAGGAGAAATGTGAGTTCTTCTACTAGAGCAGCCAGTGAAGAGTTTGAAGGAGAAATGTGAGTTCTTCTACTAGAGCTGCTCAGAATTCTGAATCAACTGCAGACGAGAAGATCCTTCTTGTTAAGACATGAAAACAAACTGTTACAATAGTCCAGACGAGAAGAAACAAACACATGGATTATAAGATCCAGATCATGTTCCGACAACATTTTCCTAAGTTTAGAGATTTTTCTCAGTTGAAGGAAACAGTTTCTGGTCAGTTTTCTTCAGTGTTGAACAAGAGACATGTCTTTATCAAATACAACACCCAGGTTTCTCAGGCTCAGTTTGACAGACTGACTTAAGTCACTCAAGTACTGACTCAACCCTGAACCTTATCATCAACAATCACCAGAGTTTCAGTTTTGTCCACATTTAGCTGTAAAGTGTTTTCACTCATTGTTTGATTTCTAGCAAACAATTGACTAAGTTCAGCCTCTGGGGCTCAGTTGGGTCAAAAGAGCAGTAGAGCTGGATGTCATCAGCAAACATGTGATAAGAAACATCTGGAAATCTCTGAATGATTTTACCGAGGGGAATCAAGTACAGCAAAAAGGACCCAGAACAGAACCTTGAGGGACTCCACACAACAGATCTGCCGATTCAGACCTCATTTGATTGGCAGATACACTAAAACTGCCAGAAAGGTAAGATGAGAACCATTCTAACACAGACCCAGACAGTCTTCTTCCCTCAGTCTTCTCAGCAGGATCTGGTTCAACTGTGTCAAAGGCTGAGGACAGATCCAAGAGAACCAGAACATCATGATGTCACTGGACACCTTCAGTAAGACTGTCTCCGTAGATGTTTACGGAAGCCAGACTGAAACTTCTCATGGATGTCGCTCTGATCCAGGAACAGCTGCTCAGACACAACCTTCTCCAAGATCTTGGACAAGAAAGGGAGCTTAGAAATAGGCCTGAAATTACTGAGGTCAGTTGGGTCTAAGCCTGGTTTTTTGAGCAGAGGCTCCACAATGGCATGTTTAAATGCATTAAAAACCCCTGTGGAAAGGGAGAGGTTCACCATATTGGTAACCCAGGGGCCAATTACATCAAATACTTTGATAAAAAGCCTACAAGGAAGGACGTCATCTGAGAAAGAGGAGGGTTTCATCTTGTTCACTAGTGCCGAAATATCACCCAAAGATACAGCAGTGAAGGAGGACCAAGAGGAGGAGAGTGGCTCAGAGACAGTAGGGGTTCCAAACAAAGGGGGAGAGATTTTCTCTTTGATCAATTTAATTTTGTCAGTAAAAACCTCAACAATCATTGCTGTCAGCTTCACAGAAGACATGATTTGAGGAGCAGGAGACACGAGAGAATTAATCGTGTCAAACAACACTTTGGGGTTTTTCTTATTTGCTGCTACCAGTTTTCTGATGTAATCAGATCTGGCAGTTTCCACCATCTCATTGTAAGAAGACATCAGATCCCTGAGGTGAAGTCTGTGCACTAGAGAGCTAATGCTAATGTCGCACCTGCTAATAAATTTCGGATTAGGGTTAGCGAGCTAATGCTAATGTCGCACCTTCTAATAAACTTCGGATTAGGATTAGCGAGCTAATGCTAATGTCGCACCTATTAATAAACTTCGGATTAGGGTTACAAAGCTAATGCTAATGTAGAACCTGCTAATAAATTTTGGATTAGGGTTAGCGAGCTAACGCTAATGTGGCACCTGCTTATAAATTTCGGATTAGGGTTAGCGAGTTAATGCTAATTTAGAACCTGTTAATAAACTTCGGAAGCGCCGATGTAAAAAAAAAACTCTTAAGTTAAATTCAAAAAGTTTGACTTGTTTGGTTGATTGTTAGCATGTTGTTGCTATCAGTGTGAGTGACAGACGGATCTGATCGTTTGTTTCAGGAAACATAACAAGGACACAAAGTACAAAACCTTAGTTTATTATTCTTGTGTTATTACAGAATCAGTGCAAATTACCATAACCACGCCCACTCTGCTGTGATTGGTCAAACATGGAGATTCGTCACTGCGTGTCATCAATGGTCTCCATCTCCAAGAGACTCGTTGTATAAACAGTGTAATTACAGCTGGAGGAGGAGTGAAGCCATTATTACGTCATCATGGACTCTCGTAACCTCTTGTTCGTCCAGATTTCAGAGCAACTTTATAAAGTAACAAGTGAAGAAGAACTAGTTGTTTGTTGATGTTTGAAAATAACTTCTTAACTTATGAACAAAAATAAAAATGTCTATGTTTCACTAACATCATCAAAGCTGCCGCGAACCTTCGAGCAAGGCAGGTCCGACGTCGTGTTCCAGCCACGAGTGTTTCCACCGACGCCACGAAAGTCGACTCTTCTTCCTCTGACACCATCAGCGACACCTGCGCGAGGCCTCCAGCACCCTCTGGTGGCGGCGCTTGTTGAACCTCCTGACGTAGCTGCTGCTCCTCAACAGACCGTCGCCCGACCTCAGCTTCACACCCGACAGGAGGTCGCCGGGCAGGTGGCGCCTCCTGTGGTAGACGTGACCCATTACGATGTATCGGGTTCCTGAGGAAACAAAACTGTTTCATGAAGATAGCGGTTGAATTTTCGTTTGATGGTCAAAGATTCTAAAGCTACGAGTCTCTTGTTTCAGTCTCCGCCTCGTCTGCGTTCTCTTCTTCGCCGCTCGTGACCAGAACACTGAGCGCTTTTGTTTTCTATTTTATCTGAGCTCTGTTGGTCATGACTGGAGCTAACATGAAGCTAACATGAAGCTAACATGAAGCTAGCATTAAACTAACATGAAGCTAACATGAAGTTTATATGAAGCTAACCTGAAGCCAACATGAAGCTTACATGAGGCTAGCATTAAACTAACATGAAGCTAACCTGAAGCTAACATGAAGCTAACATGAAGCTAGCATTAAACTAACATGAAGCTAACATGAAGTTTATATGAAGCTAACCTGAAGCTAACATGAAGCTTACATGAGGCTTATATGAGGCTTATATGAAGCTAACATGAAGTTTATATGGAGCTTATATGAAGCTAACATGAAGGTAACATAAGGCTTATATGAAGCTTATATGAAGTTTATATGAAGCTAACATGAAGGTAACATGAAGTTTATATGAAGCTTATTTGTAGCTAACATGAAGCTTATATGAAGGTAACATGAAGCTTATATTAAGCTAACATGAAGGTAACATTAAGCTAACATAAGGCTTATATGAAGCTAACATGAAGGTAACATGAAGCTAACATAAGGCTTATATGAAGCTAACATGAAGCTTATATGAAGCTAACATGAAGCAAACATGAAGCTAACATGAAGCAAACATGAAGGTAACATGAAGCTAACATGAAGCTAACATGAAGCTTATATGAAGCAAACATTAAGCTAACATGAAGGTAATATGAAGCTTATATGAAGCAAACATGAAGCTAACATAAAGTTAAAATGAAGCTAACATGAAGCTAAAATGAAGGTAACATGAAGCTAACATGAAGTTAAAATGAAGCTAACATGAAGTTAAAATGAAGCTAACATGAAGCTAACATGAAGTTAAAATGAAGCTAACATGAAGCTAACATGGCCACTAGAAGTAGAAATGTTAAAACTCGCTTTAATACATAATAGACAGAAGCGCCATCTGGTGGCAACTGTTGTATCGTTAACTGTTTCACGAGTGACAGAACGAGTGGTTTTAGAAAAAGTAACAAATTAAAAAATATCAAAAGGTATAAAAGTTTAACATCTTAAAGTGAATATTTTAAAATAATTAATAAAATAATTGTTGATAAAACAACAACGACAACGACAACAACAACGACAACAACAATCACCCAGCATGATGTCGGGGCAGGGTCTGCTGCACTTGCACGTGTCCACCACCAGGAGGCGCACTTTGAAGGAGAAGCTGTCGGGGGCGACGAAGAGTCGACTCATCCTGTAGAAGCCGTCGCCGCCGACCATCATGGTGACGACGCGCACGCCTCGCCGCGGCGCCTCGATGTCGTGCACGATCCCGTTCACCGCTGGCGACCGACAACCGTTGAGCTCATGGCTGCGTTCGAAAACCTCCCGGAGAAAACTCACCGAACTCGCTGAGGCAGAAGGACTCCTGCTCGTCCTTCTCGCTCCTGCACTCGCTCAGGCAGTCCTGGTCCGGCTCTGAGGAGACATGATTGTCTTTTCAGTTCAGTCTAGAATGATTGACAGCAAACGATGATGGATTAATGACACGATCCTTAACTCTTCTGAGTCTCTAAGGCTTTTATTTTGATAGAACGTTTTATTTTATGAGCTGCGTTTCCTGTTTGTCGCTTTGTTTGTTTTTTGACCTGAGAGTTCATCGTTTCTTTGTTGGTGTATTTTGTGTCAGGAAAATATAGACACACTTAAATACTGTCATATATTATATATAAATATATATATATATATATATATTTATATTTCCTGAGACTGTATCAATATTCCAAACTCCTTTATCAATTTATTTGACGTTTTTTAATCACATTTTACTTTTGTGTATTTATATTTAAATAAAATGGGAATCAAATATTTTTTAAATTATTATTATATTCATATTCACAGTGTTTTTCTGCTACATCCTCCACAGCTAAAGGAAGAATGATGGCTGAGGACGAGAGGATACAGTGAAACCAGCAGCTTTTAAAGCTGATTTTTGGACATATTTTGGTTTGAAAACAAATGAAAGTAGTTACGACTTCAAGAGTCATGTGGTCTGAAAATACTACAACACCAGAGTCAAGTACTGGACAATACTACACATATATACTTGTTACTACACTATCACAACACCAGAGTCAAGTACTGGACAATACTACACATATATACTTGTTACTACACTATCACAACACCAGAGTCAAGTACTCCACAATACTACACATATATACTTGTTACTACACTATCACAACACCAGAGTCAAGTACTCCACAATACTACACATATATACTTGTTACTACACTATCACAACACCAGAGTCAAGTACTGGACAATACTACACATATATACTTGTTACTACACTATCACAACACCAGAGTCAAGTACTCCACAATACTACACATATATACTTGTTACTACACTATCACAACACCAGAGTCAAGTACTCCACAATACTACACATATATACTTGTTACTACACTATCACAACACCAGAGTCAAGTACTCCACAATACTACACATATATACTTGTTACTACACTATCACAACACCTGAGTCAAGTACTGGACAATACTACACATATATACTTGTTACTACACTATCACAACACCAGAGTCAAGTACTGGACAATACTACACATATATACTTGTTACTACACTATCACAACACCAGAGTCAAGTACTAGACAATACTACACATATATACTTGTTACTACACTATCACAACACCAGAGTCAAGTACTAGACAATACTACACATATATACTTGTTACTACATTATTACAACACCAGAGTCAAGTACTGGACAATACTACACATATATACTTGTTACTACACTATCACAACACCAGAGTCAAGTACTGGACAATACTACACATATATACTTGTTACTACACTATCACAACACCAGAGTCAAGTACTCCACAATACTACACATATATACTTGTTACTACACTATCACAACACCAGAGTCAAGTACTCCACAATACTACACATATATACTTGTTACTACACTATCACAACACCAGAGTCAAGTACTGGACAATACTACACATATATACTTGTTACTATACTATCACAACACCAGAGTCAAGTACTGGACAATACTACACATATATACTTGTTACTACACTATCACAACACCAGAGTCAAGTACTCCACAATACTACACATATATACTTGTTACTACACTATCACAACACCAGAGTCAAGTACTGGACAATACTACACATATATACTTGTTACTACACTATCACAACACCAGAGTCAAGTACTGGACAATACTACACATATATACTTGTTACTACACTATCACAACACCAGAGTCAAGTACTCCACAATACTACACATATATACTTGTTACTACACTATCACAACACCAGAGTCAAGTACTGGACAATACTACACATATATACTTGTTACTACACTATCACAACACCAGAGTCAAGTACTCCACAATACTACACATATATACTTGTTACTACACTATCACAACACCAGAGTCAAGTACTCCACAATACTACACATATATACTTGTTACTACACTATCACAACACCAGAGTCAAGTACTCCACAATACTACACATATATACTTGTTACTACACTATCACAACACCAGAGTCAAGTACTCCACAATACTACACATATATACTTGTTACTACACTATCACAACACCAGAGTCAAGTACTGGACAATACTACACATATATACTTGTTACTACACTATCACAACACCAGAGTCAAGTACTCCACAATACTACACATATATACTTGTTACTACACTATCACAACACCAGAGTCAAGTACTGGACAATACTACACATATATACTTGTTACTACACTATCACAACACCAGAGTCAAGTACTGGACAATACTACACATATATACTTGTTACTACACTATCACAACACCAGAGTCAAGTACTGGACAATACTACACATATATACTTGTTACTACACTATCACAACACCAGAGTCAAGTACTCCACAATACTACACATATATACTTGTTACTACACTATCACAACACCAGAGTCAAGTACTGGATAATACTACACATATATACTTGTTACTACACTATCACAACACCAGAGTCAAGTACTGGACAATACTACACATATATACTTGTTACTACACTATCACAACACCAGAGTCAAGTACTCCACAATACTACACATATATACTTGTTACTACACTATCACAACACCAGAGTCAAGTACTGGATAATACTACACATATATACTTGTTACTACACTATCACAACACCAGAGTCAAGTACTGGACAATACTACACATATATACTTGTTACTACACTATCACAACACCAGAGTCAAGTACTCCACAATACTACACATATATACTTGTTACTACACTATCACAACACCAGAGTCAAGTACTGGACAATACTACACATACAGTATATACTTACTTACTTACTATCACTATATATGGTCTCCTTATATCATGACATTAACACACTCGTGACAAACAGTGAAATGAGGTACTTGGCAGAGGTATGTGTCGTCTTTGTGCTTAAGTTTATCTAAGATCAGAATGAATCTAGATTTTTTGCTCATATTTAATTTGTTCATCATTTTCGTAGTTTCTTTAATGTTTGTGAAAACATGGTTTGATCGAGTTACTCCGTTCGATCGGAGAGAAAACACAACTAGAGAAGAAGATAAAAAAAGACTTATAATAAACTCGGGGTCAGAGGAGGTCGAGGGGTCACCAGAGGTCAAGTCTTGACGAGACTTTGATGATTTTAATCATTTTTTCTACTTCGACCAGAATTTTAATTTTAAATTGAGTTTTGTTGGATTTCGATGTAAATCACTTTGAATTTGAGCCGTTTTTACAATCAAACTAATAAAGTTGTTCCTGAACGTCATGACATCACTATAGTCACATGATCGTCTGTGTGTCGCGTGATTGGCTGAGAGTTTGATCAGCAGCTCTGAGCTCTGTTGCTTTAGTCTGATGACAGCATTTATATATTGAATTAAAACGACTGTGATTTAAAAAAGATTGAATTTATAACATTTACTTTTGAATTATTGTAATAATAATATCAAACTGTATGTGTAAAAAAATATTCATTTGAAAATATTTTCAAAATAAAGTTCTCAATTTAACATTGAATTGAATTGTTTAAAAACAGCTAAAAGTCACTCAAAAGTTAAACGACACGTCACTGTTTTTACAGAAACTTAATCATCGAAATATGATCTCGAGCCACGAGGTCGGAGGTCGTACCTCGGGTCAGGACGTCCGACCGGAACAGCGGCGCCGACGAGCGGCGGCGGTTGGCGGCGGCGAGCGAGCGACTGCTATTCCTGTTGTCGCCGGACGGCTGGTACTGACCCGAGCGACCCGGGCGGTTCTCCTCCGGGTCCAGGTACCTGTGTGCGGGGGGCGGCGGGGGGTCGTCGGGTCTGGAGGGACCCTCTGGTGGTGCGGGGCTCAGCGGGGGGTCCGGGTGGGTCCTCTGCACGGTTCTGTTGGCAGCGGTCAGTGGCGTCTTGGGAAACAAACCGGCGACCTCCGCCCGGGTCTTGTCGGCCCCCGGGGGGTCGCTCTTGTGGCTCTTGTTGTGGAGGCGCGGGGCCGGGAACAGGAGTTTGGGCCACGGCAGGGACTCTGACCCGGTTCCGCTCGTCTTCTCCAGCAGCTCGTTGACGGGCAGCGACGGATCCTTCAGCAGCAGGCGGCTCCGCTCCGAGGTCTTCTCCGGGTACTTGCCTGAAGGACGCACAGGTGTGAGGTGAGACCCCGTGACCCCGTGACCCCTGAGGAGGGAACTCACCGTGAGTGAGGCGCTGGTCCGCCCAGCAGGAGGCGAGCAGCACCAGAACCAGCGTGATCCAGACCATGGTGGACTCTCTGGTCCCAGAGACCCTCGCACGCTTTTATGCTGACGTGGGTCCAGAGAGGGACGTCCCACCAGCAGGTCCGGCCTCTGATCCAGTTTCAAACTCACTCTTCAGTTTTTTGAACATGTTTGACAGTGACTGTGGTTCAACAGCGCCACCGTGTGGTCGTGAATAGAAACGACTTCAACCTTTAGATTAAATAAAACATCAGTTAAATACAAACATGTACATGAGAGTAAACATCAGTTAAATACAAACATGTACATGAGAGTAAACATCAGTTAAATACAAACATGTACATGAGAGTAAACATCAGTTAAATACAAACATGTACATGAGAGTAAACATCAGTTAAATACAAACATGTACATGACAGTAAACATCAGTTAAATACAAACATGTACATGAGAGTAAACATCAGTTAAATACAAACATGTACATGAGAGTAAACATCAGTTAAATACAAACATGTACATGAGAGTAAACATCAGTTAAATACAAACATGTACATGACAGTAAACATCAGTTAAATACAAACATGTACATGACAGTAAACATCAGTTAAATACAAACATGTACATGAGAGTAAACATCAGTTAAATACAAACATGTACATGAGAGTAAACATCAGTTAAATACAAACATGTACATGACAGTAAACATCAGTTAAATACAAACATGTACATGAGAGTAAACATCAGTTAAATACAAACATGTACATGACAGTAAACATCAGTTAAATACAAACATGTACATGAGAGTAAACATCAGTTAAATACAAACATGTACATGACAGTAAACATCGGTTAAACACAAACATGTACATGAGAGTAAACATCAGTTAAATACAAACATGTACATGAGAGTAAACATCAGTTAAATACAAACATGTACATGAGAGTAAACATCAGTTAAACACAAACATGTACATGAGAGTAAACATCAGTTAAATACAAACATGTACATGAGAGTAAACATCAGTTAAACACAAACATGTACATGACAGTAAACATCAGTTAAATACAAACATGTACATGAGAGTAAACATCAGTTAAATACAAACATGTACATGACAGTAAACATCAGTTAAATACAAACATGTACATGAGAGTAAACATCAGTTAAACACAAACATGTACATGAGAGTAAACATCAGTTAAACACAAACATGTACATGAGAGTAAACATCAGTTAAATACAAACATGTACATGAGAGTAAACATCAGTTAAACACAAACATGTACATGAGAGTAAACATCAGTTAAATACAAACATGTACATGAGAGTAAACATCAGTTAAATACAAACATGTACATGAGAGTAAACATCAGTTAAACACAAACATGTACATGAGAGTAAACATCAGTTAAACACAAACATGTACATGAGAGTAAACATCAGTTAAACACAAACATGTACATGAGAGTAAACATCAGTTAAACACAAACATGTACATGAGAGTAAACATCAGTTAAACACAAACATGTACATGAGAGTAAACATCAGTTAAACACAAACATGTACATGAGAGTAAACATCAGTTAAATACAAACATGTACATGAGAGTAAACATCAGTTAAATACAAACATGTACATGAGAGTAAACATCAGTTAAATACAAATACTAGAAACTTGTGAATCTGATGAATGTGTGTAAAACTGAAATGTTTGAAAGTATGTTGTTTGTATTCAAAGTAAAAATGAACAGTTGAAATGATGTCATAAGATTGATGTAAAGACGTTGAAATGAACTGAAAAAGATTGTAAAGAAGGAAAAAAGAGAAGAAAAGGAAGAAGAATTCAATATTACTAATTACTAATTACTAATCATTAGTAGTAAAAGTAGATGTATAAGTACTAAAAGCAGTAAGTAGAATAATAAGTAGAAGTAGTAGTGGGAGTATAAGTAGAATTAGAAATATAATAAGAATTAGTAGTGAAAGTACAAGTAGAATTAATAGTAGAAGTAAAAGTAGTAGTAGTAGAAGTAGAAGTAGTAGTAAAATTATTATAAGAAGTAGTATTATTAGTAGTAGTAAGTAGACAACAGTGTTTTTAAATTTGAATGAAGTTTCCAGGTGTGAGTTGAGCATTCACACACTGACTGTCTTCAGCATTCACACACTGACTGTCTTCAGCATTCACACTATGACTGTCTCCAGCATTAACACACTGACTGTCTTCAGCATTAACACTATGACTGTCTTCAGCATTCACACTATGACTGTCTTCAGCATTAACACACTGACTGTCTTCAGCATTCACACACTGACTGTCTTCAGCATTAACACACTGACTGTCTTCAGTCTTCAGCATTCACACTATGACTGTCTTCAGCATTAACACACTGACTGTCTTCAGCATTAACACACTGACTGTCTTCAGCATTCACACACTGACTGTCTTCAGCATTAACACACTGACTGTCTTCAGTCTTCAGCATTCACACTATGACTGTCTTCAGCATTAACACACTGACTGTCTTCAGCATTAACACACTGACTGTCTTCAGCATTCACACACTGACTGTCTTCAGCATTAACACACTGACTGTCTTCAGCATTCACACTATGACTGTCTTCAGCATTAACACACTGACTGTCTTCAGCATTCACACTATGACTGTCTTCAGCATTCACTCAATAATAGTTCCAGACACTGATGTTAAATAAAATCATTCACTTGATAAATAAACAATAAGGTTCTAAGTTTGAACCAGAACGAGATTCTGATCAGATTCTGGTTCATAAAGTTCGTAACAAAAGGTTCTAGCAAAGAGTCCAAAACGCGACCCAGATGGGACTCGAACCCACAATCCCCAGCTCCGGAGGCTGATGCCTTATCCATTAGGCCACTGGGTCATTACGTGAACAGAGGAGAAAAATACAATAAAAAGCTGCGCAGCTCGTCGTGACGCTTCTTCTGTGACGTCATCAGAAGAACGTGACGTTTAAATCACGACACAAACGAAATCACGTCAAAAGTTAACAATCGTGTTTTATCGCGATATCACCGAGTCTGGAGTGACGGCGGCTCGTCATGACGTCGCTCTGATCCCGCAGGAACTTCCGCAGTGAAAAATAGTTCTACCTGGAAATGTCCGCACAGGTGTTTCTACTACACACCTGTAACTTGAATAAATAAATAAATTGTTAAGATTAAAAAAATAATTAAATAAAACTGCACGATTAGAAAGAACGGCGGTGTTACTTGTGACCGGCAGGTGGCAGCAAACACCGCGACAACACGATCAACTCCCGGATTTAACAGGAAGAGGAAGAGCTTCGTACCGTTTGAACTTAGTTATATTAGTTAAATATTAGTTAATGTTAGTTTGTTGTAACCCGTCTGACGGAGGTGCGCGTGCAGCCTCCACTAGTTGCTGTTTTTACTTCCTCGTTGTTGTTCGAGTGACGTGGCTAACTGTTAGCATGCGAGCTAACGAGGTTCGTCCATAAACATGTCCAGTCACTGCAGCCTTCGGTACCGGAACCTCTTCAAAAACACCGGCAAAGATACGAACGTGAGAGTCGAACACGACCGGCGGGAGCAACAGGGACGACCTTGACTAACTGGTGAACTTCTTGTTTGTTTTTTTTACACCAGGAGCTGAGACGCAGGAGGTCAGAGGTCACCGCGGAGAACCGCAGGGCGAGGAAAGACGAGGAGGTTCTGAAGAGAAGGAACGTCAACACCGAGCCTCAGGTACAGGTGACACCTGAACACCTGGACACCTGAACACCTGAACACCTGCAGCGAGACACGGTTGAAAAGTTAAACCACAATGTTGTCTCCACAGACTGACCTCCCGACCTGTCTGGACACTATTGTGGAACAGGTCAAAGGTCAGGATCTGTTCCTGCAGCTGGAAGCCACGAGGACAGTGAGGTCAATAAAATCTACTTTCATCATCTAAATAAACACCATCCAGTAAAACTTGTTTTTAGCGACGGTTATTAAATACGAATTAAAGTAAAACATTTCAATATCTTCGATATTCATCATGAGTTCATAGTTTTCTGCAAATATATATGATTTCGAGCACGTATCAAGTACACGAGTCATCTGTGCGTAAGAAATAAAACATAAAACACTGTACTTTGAAAAAGGAGTTGGAAAAAGTTTATTTTATACCAAACATTTTTTAAAACGTTATTCAGTTTTTAATGATGTTTAAAATATTCATACACAGATATCCATATAAACACATCGTGTATAACGTTTTAGTTTATTATTAATTACCTTTTTTAAAGATGACAATTTATTATGAAGTAACATTTTCATAACATTTATGTAACTTATAATATCTAATCATAATTTATGCCACATTTTTTTCTTGCAATATTTCTTAGTATAAAACGTATGAATGTTATTCATTGTTGTATTTTATTCTTATTTCTAATCGCAAAAACTAAAAGAATTCCAGACACAAACGGTGAAAGAAAATCTTTCTATTTTTAATTCACATGATCATTTAATGACATTTAATTGTTTCATATTCATCTGTTATTCGTCATAAATAGTTCACTTCATAGACGTGTTCGTTTGATTCCAAAGGAAACTTCTGTCCAAAGACTGCGATCCTCCCACCGACGCCGTCGTCGCCGCCGGCCTCCTGCCACGGTTCGTGCTCTTCCTGGGTCTGTCCCAGTGTCCCTCGCTCCAGTTCGAGGCGGCCCGGGTCCTGACCAACGTGACCTCGGGCACCTCGGAGCAGAACTCGGCCGCCGTCGACGCCGGCGTCGTCCCGGCCCTCGTGAGCCTGCTGGCGTCGCCTCACGCTCAGGTGGGCGAGCAGGCGCTGCTGGCTCTGGGCAACATCGCAGGTATTTGTCTCGAGTCCAGGTGTGTTTGGATGGAGGATCTGAAGGTGGGTCGTCCCTGCAGGTGATGGACCGAACCACAGGGACCAGGTGTTCTCTCACGGCGGGTTGACGTCGCTGCTGTCGCTGCTGGAAGAACCTCTTGTTTCTACGTCACCTGTGAGTTCAGGAGACATTTGTCGGTTTGAAGTTCATTTAATTCTCAAGTAACTTACTGGTGTGTATTATATGTTCAGGTGAAGATACTGTGAACGACATCCGTGGCGTCAGAATTTAAACATTTCAAATGATAATAATCCGAACATTCAATAATGTTGCCGCCGTTATACCGATGTTTTATAGTGAATTTAAAAGACAACAAGTACATTATTTTTTAAATGATATCATTTATTTTGTAATTATTGAAATGAAAGAATCAAACTATGTGTACGAATGGATTTGTTTTGAATTAATCCATCGTTTGTATTCGATTATTATAAAGAAATAATACAATCTTTCAATAAACAAATTATGGTATTAAATCATTTAAGGGAAAAAAAAAGATGATCATTAAAAACAACAATTAAAATACCACAAGTTTAAACATATTGAATTAAGTCAGTGATTTACTTCTAAAATACATATACTGTAGTTCTATAAATGAAGGAAATATAACATAGAGTTAAACTTTAAAATGAGAAATTATTGAATTCAATAAACAAATGATTGAATTAAATCATTTAAGGAAAAAAAAGATTGTTATTAAAAACAATAATATCTATTAAAATACCACAAGTTTAAATGTATTGAACTAAGTTAATTCAGTATTATATCAGTGATTTACTTCCAAATTACATAAACTGTAGTTTTATATCTACTGAAATATAACAGTTAAACTTTAAAATGAGAAATTATTGAAAAAATAAATTGGTTTCAACGTTTAAAATATTACATGAAACAATATAATCTTCTGATGTCACTGATATATTCTTCCAGATGATACGAGTCCCTGAGAAGTAACTGGTTTAACACTGAGCCGCTCATGTCAACATCTCTTCACCACAGACCAGCTTCTTGTCTCTGGTGGCCTGGACTCTGTCCAACATGTGTCGACACAAGAACCCGGCGCTGCCCCTGGTGTCGGTGCGGCAGCTGCTGCCGGGTCTGGTGCGGCTCCTGCGCCGCCATGACCCCCAAGTCCTGGTCCACGCCTGCAGGACCGTGGCCCACCTGACCGACGGCTCCAACGAGAGGATCGAGCTGGTGGTTGGATCTGGTCTAGTGCCTCGTCTGGTGGAGCTGCTGGTCCACGAAGACACTTCAGTCGTGGTAGGTGTTGGTGACGAAGTTCTACACGAGCATCAATGGATCCAAGATGAGACGCTGGAGACGGCAGCGTAAAGAAGCAAATGTTTGTTGTGGAGAATCTGTTGAGGCGATAAACATCACGATATACAGTGATGTATAGTATATACTCGGGTACAACTGGTGTTGTGATAGTGTAGTAACAAGCATATATGTGTAGTATTGTCCAGTACTTGACTCTGGTGTTGTGATAGTGTAGTAACAAGTATATATGTGTAGTATTGTCCAGTACTTGACTCTGGTGTTGTGATAGTGTAGTAACAAGCATATATGTGTAGTATTGTCCAGTACTTGACTCTGGTGTTGTGATAGTGTAGTAACAAGCATATATGTGTAGTATTGTCCAGTACTTGACTCTGGTGTTGTGATAGTGTAGTAACAAGCATATATGTGTAGTATTGTCCAGTACTTGACTCTGGTGTTGTTATAGTGTAGTAACAAGTATATATGTGTAGTATTGTCCAGTACTTGACTCTGGTGTTGTGATAGTGTAGTAACAAGCATATATGTGTAGTATTGTCCAGTACTTGACTCTGGTGTTGTGATAGTGTAGTAACAAGTATATATGTGTAGTATTGTCCAGTACTTGACTCTGGTGTTGTGATAGTGTAGTAACAAGTATATATGTGTAGTATTGTCCAGTACTTGACTCTGGTGTTGTGATAGTGTAGTAACAAGTATATATGTGTAGTATTGTCCAGTACTTGACTCTGGTGTTGTGATAGTGTAGTAACAAGTATATATGTGTAGTATTGTCCAGTACTTGACTCTGGTGTTGTTATAGTGTAGTAACAAGTATATATGTGTAGTATTGTCCAGTACTTGACTCTGGTGTTGTGATAGTGTAGTAACAAGTATATATGTGTAGTATTGTCCAGTACTTGACTCTGGTGTTGTGATAGTGTAGTAACAAGTATATATGTGTAGTATTGTCCAGTACTTGACTCTGGTGTTGTGATAGTGTAGTAACAAGTATATATGTGTAGTATTGTCCAGTACTTGACTCTGGTGTTGTGATAGTGTAGTAACAAGTATATATGTATAGTATATAGTCAAGTACTTGAGTCTGCTGTTGTGATAGTGTAGTAACTAGTATATATGTATATTATATAGTCAAGTACTTGAGTCTGCTGTTGTGATAGTGTAGTAACAAGTATACATGTGTAGTATTGTCAAGTACTTGACTCTGGTATTGTGTTAGTGTAGTAACAAGTATATACGTATGTGTAGTATTGTCCAGTACTTGACTCTGGTGTTGTGTTAGTGTAGTAACAAGTATATACGTATGTGTAGTATTGTCCAATACTTGACTCTGGTGTTGTGATAGTGTAGTAACAAGTATATATGTATAGTATATAGTCAAGTACTTGAGTCTGCTGTTGTGATAGTGTACTAACAAGTATACATGTGTAGTATTGTCCAGTATTTGACTCTCGTGTTGTTATAGTGTAGTAACAAGAATATATATTTCAAACCAAAATATGTCCAAACATCAGCTTTAAAAGCTGCTGGACTCACTGTATCCTCTCGTCCTCAGTCATCATTCTTCCTTTAGCTGTGGAGGACGTAACAACTGCTGCCATCTAGAGGCCGGAAGTTTAATGGCAACACAAACATGAACAAACACAGTGAATATTGATAGTTACAAGTATAAAATGATTTAAGTTTGTCCACTAGTGACCAGAAGCATGTTTGTGAACCAGATCATGGATTGTCTCCACAGACTCCGGCCCTCAGAGCTCTGGGCAACATCGTGACCGGCACCGACGAACAGACCCAGTGTGTTCTGGACGCAGGTGCGATGGCGGCGTTCCCTGCGATCCTTCGCCACCACGAGCGCGACCTCCAGAGGGAGGCGGCCTGGACTCTGTCCAACATCACGGCCGGGAAGCACTCGCAGATCCAGGCGGTGGTTTCTGCAGGCCTGGTTCCTCTGCTGGTGGAGCTGCTTCAGAAGGTCGTCCATCACTGTAGAGAGACTTGAACTGTGTCTTTGAACGCTATCATCTGGAAGTATCTCCTCAGTCGATTGAATAATAGTTTTAACCTTTCAAATGTTAAAACTGTTTTTTTTTGTTGATGTTTATATTTGAATTATATTTATTTAGATATTTAATGCATTTTTATATTCTAATTCCAATGATTCAAAAACAAAAGCATCTTAATGCAATATTTTTTCATCACAGCCTTTTTAAATTCAATATAAACCGTTGGTATAATAGAGACACCAGACCAGACTAACAGAGCGACGAGCTACTGGATCGACTGATCTGTCCGCACGTTAAATTTAAATGATATTTGATTGAATTTAGAAAATGTATTTTAATTATTTTAACTTTAATATCTGTTTGTGTGGAGAAAAAAAACTTCAATTTCAAAATTTAAATGCTTATATGTGTAGTATTGTGGAGTACTTGACTCTGGTGTTGTGATAGTGTAGTAACAAGTATATATGTGTAGTATTGTGGAGTACTTGACTCTGGTGTTGTGATAGTGTAGTAACAAGTATATATGTGTAGTATTGTGGAGTACTTGACTCTGGTGTTGTGATAGTGTAGTAACAAGTATATATGTGTAGTATTGTCCAGTACTTGACTCTGGTGTTGTGATAGTGTAGTAACAAGTATATATGTGTAGTATTGTCCAGTACTTGACTCTGGTGTTGTGATAGTGTAGTAACAAGTATATATGTGTAGTATTGTCCAGTACTTGACTCTGGTGTTGTGATAGTGTAGTAACAAGTATATATGTGTAGTATTGTCCAGTACTTGACTCTGGTGTTGTGATAGTGTAGTAACAAGTATATATGTGTAGTATTGTCCAGTACTTGACTCTGGTGTTGTGATAGTGTAGTAACAAGTATATATGTTAGTATTGTCCAGTACTTGACTCAGGTGTTGTGATAGTGTAGTAACAAGTATATATGTTTATTATGTCCAGTACTTGACTCTGGTGTTGTGATAGTGTAGTAACAAGTATATATGTGTAGTATTGTGGAGTACTTGAATCTGGTGTTGTGATAGTGTAGTAACAAGTATATATGTGTAGTATTGTCCAGTAATTGACTCTGGTGTTGTGATAGTGTAGTAACAAGTATATATGTGTAGTATTGTCCAGTACTTGACTCTGGTGTTGTGATAGTGTAGTAACAAGTATATATGTGTAGTATTGTGGAGTACTTGACTGTGGTGTTGTGATAGTGTAGTAACAAGTATATGTGAAGTAATTTGGAGTACTTAACTGTGGTGTCGTGATAGTGTAGTAACAAGTATATATGCGTATATTTCAAACCAAAATATGTCCAAACATCAGCTTTAAAAGCTGCTGGACTCACTGTATCCTCTCGTCCTCAGTCTACTGTCATCTAGAGGCCGAAAGTTCAATTGCAACCCATGAACAAATACAGTGAATATTGATAGTTACGTCAAAAAGAATATCACAATATTTAAGTTGATATTTTCACCACTAGTGACCAGAACCATATTTAAATGCTTAAAAACTATTTTTCTACAGTAAAAAGTAAAATTAATTCAATATTCTGATTCAAATACTTATTTGTATTATTCACTATTTATGCACCAGTATATAAATGTAAACTCTTGGACCTGCAGGGAGACTCCGGTGCACAGAAAGAGGCGGTCTGGGCGATCACTAATCTGACCAGCGGGGGCACTGTTGAGCAGATCTCCCACCTGGTCCACTGCAACGTGCTCCAACCTCTGCTCAACATGCTGACGGTGGACGACTGCAAGATCGTGCTGGTCGTCCTGAACGGAGTACGTAACATCCTGCAGGTAAATACACACACACACACACACACACACACACACACACACACACACACACAGACTTGTTTTCAAACACTGTCATGACTCTGAGCCGACACGTCGTGGGCGGAATTACGCCATTGGGTCATCAGGGGGTGGGATTAATGAAGCACGTAACATCATGGCGGATGTGTATGGAGTGAGATTACTGCCCCTGGTTTGAGCGAGTGTGTCTTGATTGCTCTGCTGCGCTCAACCAGTCATACATTTTAAAAGCTTTATTTCCATTTGAATATTTAGTGAATTATTAAACTATCGATGTTACGCGGGAGAGGATGTCGTCCACGTTAGCTTGACTCGCTGTCGCCCTCCACAGATGGCGTGTGAAACTGCGGAGGTGGATAAACTGAGGCTGTGCCTCGAGAGCTTCGACGGTCTGAACCGAATCAAATCACTGACGCGTCATAGCAGCGAAGCCGTTGTTCAGGCTTCAGTCACTATCTTAGAAAGTCTCTGTTCTTGACCAGGTAAGTGTTCAGAGTGTCGTTCTAGGCCAGAGTTTCAATCCCTGGAGGATTTTGTTGTTTTCATACCGAGACGTTTGACAAACGTGTGATTAAAAAGAAAATGTTGATTTGTTTCTTTCGACGTCTGTGTCTTTTGTTTTGAGAAAGATTTGAACAACGATGTTCATCTGGAGAACCAGAGAAAAGTCGTTAAGATCATGAATATTGTTTGATTAAATTCTATTTAATCGTATTTTGTTTAATTATTCATTAAATACTGTTTTTACTGCAAAAGAAAAATCCTGCGTTTACTACAGCGACTTAAACATGTTCTGGTTCTGATAAAGGATCAATAAACGTATGTTTCCTGCTCAGGTAAATGAAGAAAAAGTTTCAGACTAATCTATTTAAATTTAAATTTATAGTCAGTGAGTATTGATCCTGCTCTGGTTTTCAATGTAAGATAGAAACGATCTTTCTTTGATTTATTTTTGTGATCTCTAGATGGCGCTCTTGCATCTCTCACTCAACAACAGACGAAGAGTGAGAAGATGTTTTTTTTTCCACACCTGAAAGTTTTCTTTATATGTAGCTATTGTTCAGTTTAGCGTCGCCACCTAAACAATCCTACAAATAACACGTTTGTTAAAACAAGCTCTATAGACCGTCGCCGTCGAAAATATGCTTTTATTGTGAAAGGCGCACCGGAAGTATCGCGGGACGAAACAACCGTGACCGTCGATAATATGCTTTTATTGTGTTAGGCGCACCGAAAGTACCGCGGGACGAAACAACCGTGATTGTCAATAATATGCTTTTATTGTGAAAGGTGCGCCGGACGAAACAACCGTGACTGTCGATAATATGGTTTTATTGTGAAAGGCGCGTCGGAAGTACCGCGGGAGGAAACAACCGTGACCGTCGATAATATGGTTTTATTGTGAAAGGTGCGCCGGACGAAACAACCGTGACCGTCGATAATATGGTTTTATTGTGAAAGGCGTGTCGGAAGTACCGCGGGACGAAACAACCGTGATTGTCAATAATATGCTTTTATTGTGAAAGGTGCGCCGGACGAAACAACCGTGACTGTCGATAATATGGTTTTATTGTGAAAGGCGCGTCGGAAGTACCGCGGGAGGAAACAACCGTGACCGTCGATAATATGGTTTTATTGTGAAAGGTGCGCCGGAAGTACCGCGGGACGAAACAACCGTGATTGTCAATAATATGCTTTTATTGTGAAAGGTGCGCCGGACGAAACAACCGTGACCGTCGATAATATGGTTTTATTGTGAAAGGCGCGCCGGAAGTGCCGCGGGACCCCTCCCCCTGCAGCAGCGGGTCTCGCGTCACGAACAACTTGTTGTAGCTCCAGAGTCCAGACTCTCCTGCAGACCCTCAGACCCTCAGACCCTCCAGAGGACGAAGCGGCTCCGGGTCCTCATGACTTCTTCGCGGACACGCGCCTCCTCGCAGGGACGCGCTCTCGTGCACGTGCACAGATATGATTGACGGCGATGGTTGTTTTTTTCTTGACGCCATAAGTGAGCGACGTGACCTGCTGTGTTGACAGCGCCGGCTAACATCGGCTAACAGCGAGCTAGCTTGAGGAGCCCGTTCTTCCAGAGACACACATGATTTGTACCGTTTCTCCGCCGCGAACCACTGGACTGTAGCGGGTCATGTCGAACCAGGGCGTGAGGAGGACCGGCCCAGTGAAGCTGCGGCTGACAGGTGAGCGACTTTAAAGACCTGCGGCGCTAGTGTTAGCATGTTAGCATCAGTGTGTCGCTGTGTTCGTTTCAGCTCGGTGTCGCTTTTTTGTTGTGTGTCTCCACTTGTTTGTGTGTCTTTTGTGTTGTTTTTCCCGCAGACGTTGAACGTAGAATCTCGGTGTTACTCAGCACTTCAGCTCGTGAGTGTCTCTGGTTAGCTTAGCATCGTCTCGACGTGTTGATGCTAACACTGAACATTGACTCCATAGAAAGTTACTGCATCAAAATGACTTATTCTGGATTAAAAGCGACGTTTTCCAGCCTGTTTGCAATAGTTTGGACTAAACTATGAGTCTTGGATTGAAACAAATGTGTCATTATCACTGTTTGGCAGTTTTGTCTTAAGATGCGACGGTAAATAAACCACATTTAGGTAAATAAATGATCTTAATATTTCATATACAAACCTTTTATTGACGATTTTCATTGATTTAAATCTCCTCGCAGTAGCAACAACTTGTCTTTGAACGCTATCATCTGGAAGTATCTCCTCAGTTGATTGAATAATAGTTTTAACCTTTCAAATGTTAAAACTGTTGTTGTTTTTAGTTCATGTTTGTTTATAATTGAATTACATTTATTTAGATATTTAATGCATTTTTATATTCTAATTCCAATGATTCAAAAACAAAAGCATCTTAATGCAATATTTTTTCATCACAGCCTTTTTAAATTCAATATAAACCGTTGGTATAATAGTAAGTAAGTAAGTAATATTTATTTATATAGCGCTTTTCGAGACCAGGGTCACAAAGCGCTTAAACAATCAAAACAATACAACACAGGAGTTCGAGAAATTCAAGGAAAAGCCTGAACAAATAGAAACGTCTTAAGATGTTTCTTAAAGGAGTCAGTAGATCATCAAGAGCAAAGAGAGAGAAGATTGTTCCAAAGCTTAGGAGCAACAGCCTGAAAAGATTTCTCTCCTCTGGTCCTGAGCCGTGTGCGTGGAACCATAAGTAGATTCTGATCCACAGACCTCAGAGCCCGAGCTGGGGTGTAAGGCTGGATCAGATCAGTGATGTAAGGAGGAGCCTGACCATGAATAGATCTGAAAGTAAGAACCAGAATTTTAAAGTTGATCCTGAAAGAAACTGGAAGCCAGTGAAGAGTTTTAAGGACCGGAGAAATGTGAGTTCTTCTACTAGAGCGGCTCAGAATTCTCGCTGCAGTTTTGTATGAACTGCAGGCGAGAAGATCCTTCTTGTTAAGACATGAAAACAAACTGGTACAATAGTCCAGACGAGAAGAAACAAACGCATGGATTATAAGATCCAGATCATGTTCCGACAACATTTTCCTAAGTTTAGAGATTTTTCTCAGTTGAAGGAAACAGTTTCTGGTCAGTTTTCTTCAGTGTTGAACAAGAGACACGTCTTTATCAAATACAACACCCAGGTTTCTCAGGCTCAGTTTGACAGACTGACATAAGTCACTCAAGTACTGACTCAACCCTGGAACCTTATCATCAACAATCACCAGAGTTTCAGTTTTGTCCACATTTAGCTGTAAAGTGTTTTCACTCATTGTTTGATTTCTAGCAAACAATTGACTAAGTTCAGCCTCTGGGGCTCAGTTGGATCAAAAGAGCAGTAGAGCTGGATGTCATCAGCAAAAATGTGATAAGAAACATCTGGAAATCTCTGAATGATTTTACCGAAGGGAATCAAGTACAGCAAAAACAATAGAGGACCCAGAACAGAACCTTGCGGGACTCCACACAACAGATCTGCCGATTCAGACCTCATTTGATTGGCAGATACACTAAAACTGCGCCCAGAAAGGTAAGATGAGAACCATTCTAACACAGACCCAGACAGTCTTCACCCCTCAGTCTTCTCAGCAGGATCTGGTTCAACTGTGTCAAAGGCTGAGGACAGATCCAAGAGAACCAGAACAGTGAATTTACCCGAGTCAGCCGACATCATGATGTCACTGGACACTTTCAATAAAGCTGTCTCCGTAGAGTGATGTTTACGGAAGCCAGACTGAAACTTCTCATGGATGTCGCTCTGATCCAGGAACAAAGACAGCTGCTCAGACACAACCTTCTCCAAGATCTTGGACAAGAAAGGGAGCTTAGAAATAGGCCTGAAATTACTGAGGTCAGTTGGGTCTAAGCCTGGTTTTTTGAGCAGAGGCTCCACAATGGCATGTTTAAATGCATTGGGAAAAACCCCTGTGGAAAGGGAGAGGTTCACCATATTGGTAACCCAGGGGCCAATTACATCAAATACTTTGATAAAAAGCCTACACGGAAGGACGTCATCTGAGCAAGAGGAGGGTTTCATCTTGTTCACTAGTGCCGAAATATCACCCAAAGATACAGCAGTGAAGGAGGACCAAGAGGAGGAGAGGGGCTCAGAGACAGTAGGGGTTCCAAACAAAGGGGGAGAGATTTTCTCTTTGATCAATTTAATTTTGTCAATGAAAAATCTCAACAATGCATTGCTGTCAGCTTCACAGAAGACCGGCGTGATTTGAGGAGCAGGAGACACGAGAGAATTAATCGTGTCAAACAAAACTTTGGGGTTTTTCCTATTTGCTGCTACCAGTTTTCTGATGTAATCAGATCTAGCAGTTTCCACCATCTCATTGTAAGAAGTCAACAGATCCCTGAGGTGAAGTCTGTGAACCTCAAGTTTAGTGGACTTCCAGAGACGCTCAGTCTTTCCACAAAGTCTCTTCAGAAGATAGAGATAGAGACACCAGACCAGACTAACAGAGCTACGAGCTACTGGATCGACGTGCGGACACATCAGTCACATGACCGGTGTATTTTTAAATTATTTTATCTATAATATCTGTCTATAGATTGAAACAAATGTGTCATTATCACTGGTTTAAATGTGCAGTTTTGTCTTAAGACGAGACGATAAATAAACCACATTTAGGTAAATAAATTATCTTAATATTTCAGATACGAAGCTTTATTATATTATTATTATTATTATTTTATTATCCTCGCAGTAGCAACAACATCCTGGTTTTATAATATAAATGGCAAAAACAAGTCAAATGAAAAAATTGATATATTCCCCATTTGATGTGATCAATATTCATGTTCAAGTCAAGGGTCAAAACCCTGCAGCGTGACGTCATTATTGTCCAATGCGTTTTTCCGCACATTTAGTGTTTTGAGTTTATAAATAATCTGCTCAAAAGTCTAAATCAAACTGGCAGGAGTTGAGCAGCATCACAGGAGGATCATCGTCCTAACACTTGCATCCAGAAGATCCTGTTTGGTTAAAAAGACTCAATCAAGCAGTCGTATAATTGTGTAGTATTTGTGGCTGAAAATTGTGTTTTGTGTATGAAAAGGTTTAAGCAAAACGATGCAATAATAACGACAAGATGTCTCGACTCCAAATAATCTCGACTCCAAATAATCTCGACTCCAAATAATCTCGACTCCAAATAATCTCGACTCTAAAGCTCTGGTTCCCACCGTCGGCTCGACTGCACAAAAAAACACAACAGACGACATTCAATAAACACACTGTACATTCTTGACACTGATTTTTTTTTAAATGTGCCGTCTAGTGTGGCAATGAGAATTTTATATATATATATATATATATATATATATATATAGTTATTTATTTATTACCCTCTCATGATGGACAAACGGAAACATTTTAGACAATTTTCAGTCAAAGTAACGAGTTTAAAGAGCCAACTTTTTATACCTCCAAACATTCTTTCTTCCAAATGCACTTTTAAATAATGTTTCCTTGTTTTCTGCTTTCATTTCTGCACCAGTTAACGTAACTTTCAGACTAAATAAATACGCTCATTTATCTAATTATGCAGAAACTATTTAACGATACTTGGCATACTTTGACGCGTCTTTGTTTCCTATGAAGTTATCGAATCCGTGGTTCTGGACTCGTGGGGGTCACAGACCGACACAGCTGTCATTCCGACCCGGTCTGCCCACTTTTCTTTTTTTCTGGCTCCCATATGGGGAATGGTTTTAAATGTGCTGCAGTGGTCTCACACCGGAATCCCTGGAATGTGTAACCTCACGGAGGAAATGTGAGTCTCTGCCGACCATAGATGCATCCTCTGTCTGAGGTTCTGTGTCAGAGATGGACTCACGAGGGAACCGTGACAAGGACGGCTCTGAGCTCACAGGGAACTGTTTCCAGGGCGTCTGGGAGAACCTTCGTCGCGATCCTGTGGATCTCTGTCCTCCTCCTGTTCTCCTGTGGATCTCTGTCCTCCTCCTGTGGATCTCTGTCCTCCTCCTGTGGATCTCTGTCCTCCTCCTGTTCTCCTGTGGATCTCTGTCCTCCTCCTGTTCTCCTGTGGATCTCTGTCCTCCTCCTGTGGATCTCTGTCCTCCTCCTGTGGATCTCTGTCCTCCTCCTGTTCTCCTGTGGATCTCTGTCCTCCTCCTGTGGATCTCTGTCCTCCTCCTGTTCTCCTGTGGATCTCTGTCCTCCTCCTGTTCTCCTGTGGATCTCTGTCCTCCTCCTGTGGATCTCTGTCCTCCTCCTGTGGATCTCTGTCCTCCTCCTGTGGATCTCTGTCCTCCTCCTGTTCTCCTGTGGATCTCTGTCCTCCTCCTGTGGATCTCTGTCCTCCTCCTGTTCTCCTGTGGATCTCTGTCCTCCTCCTGTGGATCTCTGTCCTCCTCCTGTTCTCCTGTGGATCTCTGTCCTCCTCCTGTTCTCCTGTGGATCGATACCGTAAAACACAACAAGAACTTCACATGTTGGTGAAAGAAATACTGAATAAAGAGAATAAGAATCTACATTTTTATTCAAATTGAAGGGATTAGAAGAAGCTGAGAGAAGAACAGTTCCTGTTATTTCTACACCTTAAATGAAGTATGAAAATGAGTTGAATACATTTATTAACTACAGTATTCTCCGGACTATAAGTGTCTCCGGAGCACAAGTCGCTCCAGACATAAATGCATAATAAAGAAGTAAAAACATGTATAAGTCGCACTGGAGTATAAGTTGCATTTTTGGGGGAAATTGATTTGATAAAATCCAAGAACAGACATGTGATCTTGAAAGACAAGTTAAAATAAAACTAGAGGCAACAACAGAATAATGTTACGTTACATGAAGTGAGAACCTGGTATGTTAACATAACATATGAAGAGTTATTCAGAGAACTATAGCATAAATAACTAACTAGTTTACCAAACCATCCGTGTAACTCCAAATAACTCTTCATCCTCGTGTCACTTTTAAACAACTAACTAACTCCGGAGGTAGAAGATGCTTCCTCTTCTACGTGGAAATGATCAACACAGGCCTAGAGCGCCCTCTGGTGGTTTAGTGTGAAAATAACATGTGAAATGATATAATAATGTGGTAATAATTTCACACATAAGTCGCTCCAGAGTATAAGTCGCGGACACACTATGAGAAATACTGCGACTTGTAGTCCGGGAAATACGGTATTTATTTATCATGTTCTTTTGTTCCCTATAATTCATAACGTTTTAATTTGATCATATGTATGTCATGTGAGCATTCATGGGTGTAATGTGTTCTTGTGTTACTTCATTTAATTTCATCCTTCTGTCGCATTAATGGCATCTTTACTCCTCAGTGAACGTGTTGAAAAATGTTAGTTTACATTCACTAAAACCATCGTTTATAAGATCAGAATCATAGCAAATCTCATCTGGCACTTTTTAAAGTTGTATAAAAAGAATAAATGCAGCAAATCATTGTTTATGTTCGACTAGAAGTAGCAACACTGACCCTATATTGTTCTGTTAACCACAAGACTGTATGGTTTCCTAACCTCTGCTCTGTATGTGGAGTACCTGGAGTAAACTTCAGTGAGCTCCGGCTCTGCAGCTCCTTCACAAGCAGACGTCTATGATGTACTTTAAACACGAGCACTTTCTATTATTCTTGTTTGTATTTGTAAAGTCACTGTTCGTCACTATTGAGCTGCACGTCTTTACATTTTGTAACTTTTTGTAAGAGTTTAATTTGGAGATGCCAGGATGGCTTTTCCCAGCCCCTTCGTTTGGGCGTCTAGAGCCGCTTGTAAGCCCGAGTGGAAGCGTAATCCTTCCATCTGTTCCTGGATCTGGTCCATGGTCACATCCCAGCTGGGCATGCTTGGAAAGAAAGGTGGCGAGATACGATGCTAACGCGTCGCCTGAAGCTTCTGGATTGTTTTGTTCCACGACAGGTTGTTAACACATGGTTATTGAAGTCATAAGAAGTTAGTTTGTCAAACCTGGTTTGAATATGAACATGTTTGCAGATTCATGATCATATTTGCTAACATTCTTACTATTGTTTTCCGTTTTTATTACACAAAGTTCAAAGCGTCGTCGTCTCGGTCTCGACTGGGCGTTTTAGATGAAAGGATTAAACCAGCTTTAAGAATTAGACGCACTTGTTGTACCAACAACTGTCTCGTCGGCCAACTGTCTGCTATTAGAATGAAATGCACCAAATCATCTGTGTGTAAATGTAGCCAAACTTGTATATATTTTCTGCACTATTAGACGCACCGAATTATAAGGCTCACCTTCAATGTTTGGCCTCCTTTAGAAGTGTTTTCATAAATACTTTGCACCGGATTATAAGGCGCATAGAATAAAAGATACAAACGTTGGACTGGGGTTGTGTTATCATCCACTAGATAAAGCTGAGCTAAAGGGAACGTCAACAAAACAGATAAAGTCAAACTTTATTAAGCGTCTGACAACTTTGTTCACTCCCATGATGTTTAAAAGTCTTCAAGCAGCAGCGCATGAGACTGTGTTTCGAGCAGACAAATGTTGAGCAGCAGAGAAGTTGAGCGCGTGTATGACGGCTAGAGCGCACGTGTATGACTTGTTGGACTCGCGTAAATGACTGGTTGAGCAGCAGAGTGATTTCGAGTGTACAACAACCAAGACACACTCGCTCAAACCGGTGGCAGTAATCTTACTCCAAAGACGTACGCCATGAAGTGGGGTGCGTCGTAAATCCCACCCCGTGATGACGCAATGATGTAATCCAGTGCACTGTCGCTTTTTGAGAAAATTAAAGACTTTTAAGTGCACCTTATAATGCAGGATAATACGGTAACTTTTGCATTTGAAATTATTCTGTTTGATTGTAAGTGTTACACATCTATTAGGGAATGCACTGGCGAAAAAGAGTGAAGACGTAAATGGAGAAGACTTCAACAATATCAGATTTAAGTGTGAGAATGATGTATATATATTCAAACACATGTTTGTTATTACCCTGCATTAGATCAGAAAGGGTTCATTGTGATAGAACCATATCTATAGCAGGACGGAGCAAAAGAGATATTTTGTGTTTCTCTACGATTTAATCTTGACTCAGAATAGAAGTATATTTCAAATCTATTCATGTACTTCGAAGGATACTAATGTCACGGTGTCTGTCGATCCAGCTCTAGACTGAGTGTTTCTGTGTTTTGATCTTCGCCATTTCTTTCATACGAAATACACTTTTGAGCGAGTGTGTGCAGCGGAGATAAGAGAGACCAGAAGCTTTTATTAGACCATTAGCCTTCTGTTAAGCCACTAATATCTGCTTTTCAGATTAGTTCTGAACTTGGTGGCATCGGCGTTACCTACGAGCAGGAAAATGGAAAAATTGAACACCTCTGTGTTGCGTAACGCGCCGAAGAGGTGGGTTTTAATATGCAAAAGACATTAAAGTTTCCAAGTGCTTTGACAGGATTTTCCTGAAGATTATGCTGTGGAGGTAATGTTCTGGCTCGCTCTAATATCTCTTAAAATGCAGCAGAGATTTTTCTTCTGGGATGGAATCGACTCGAGTTGACGGTCCGAGGCGTTCGTTCGCTCTCGAGTCCACAGGATGTGACATCATCTGGCCGTCGTGTCTTCCTCTTCCATCGACCCTGGATCTTGTTCACACACTTTTTTAGTCAAGTGTGTATTTTTTGTTTTTGTCTTAGTACAGAAGTGTGAGATCACATCACTGTCGTTACTAAAGTGTTTTTTGAAAGCAGATAATAACACGGTAGTAACAATCATAGTAGATTTTCACTGCCTGGTTCAATCTGACGCAGTTAAAAGCTTTGATTCTTCACACAAGTTTAGATTGTTCCAGTAACTTACAAATACAGAGATTCACCAAACACATTATATTAAGATAAACAGTACATGTATCAATAATAACTATATATATATATTATATACATATGTATAAAAAGATAATGGCATGATAATGCACTATAATATACAAAGTAATGATGGATAAAAAAAACAATCTGACATTGGTACAAATAAACAAAGTACATTGGTCGGGGAAGTTTTTTCCTTAAACAACCTAACTGTGAAAAGAAGAGTTAGTTTTTTATACATAGATATTTGAATTATTGGAATTAAATATCGATCTCTAATACGAAATGTGGATATTGTTATAATTGTACCGAGCTATCCATTTTTATTGGGTATTGTATTGATTGTTTAAGCGCCTTGTGACCCTGGTCTATAGGATCGCTCTACAAATATTACTTACTTACTTGACCTACTATGTTGATCAAAGTGTTTTCTCTGAAATATTCACATTAGAAAAATGATCTTAAGCTCCGCCCACTGAAAACACTTTGTTTTCCTGGAGATGAAATCTTGTTGACCATAACCACACCCACTCTGCTGTGATTGGTCGAGCATGGAGGTGTGTCACCGCGCGTCATCAATGGTCTCCACCTCCAAAGGGACTTGTTGTATAAACAAAGCGTGATTACAGCTGGAGGAACAGTGAAGCCATTATTACGTCATAATGGACTCTCGTAACCTCTCGTTCGTCCTGATTTCAGAGCAACTTTATAAAGTAATAAAGTGTAAAACATGGCCATGATGAGAAGTTACTGCGTCTTGAAGAGGAAGATACTATTTACTGAATTAAAATATTCAAAATATATTGATTGTGGGGAAAACATTTGATTAAAACAATGAAAAGATTCAACGTTTTAAATGTTTGATTTAACTATATCAATATTCTGATGTCACTGCTATACTTCCATTATTTTGAAGTTGTAATTGACAGACTCTAAACAGATCGAAGAAGCCATTATTTCAAACTAGTTGTTTGAAGCACATCTTATTAAAGTGTAACAACACTTGACATGTTCTAGAGCCTGTTTCTGGCTGACCAGCTGTTCAGGGTGTCCCCTGCCTCTTGCCCCTACCAATCCTGGTAATGGAATCAACGGTAAAGAGTGAATGAACGGGTTGATATGATAAACATGTGAACCGTTACTTTTTAAAGCGCCATGAATCAATTTCATCCTCTGACTTTTCCTGCCGCTGCGACGGTTCCGCCCACTCTTGCCCTTTCGGTTTAAGACCTTTGACCTTTTGACCAGAACTAACGGCAACGTAGAGCCGGACCTTTGTTCTCAGACAGACGGAGACGTTGGTGAACCTCCCACCGTTACTCGGCGCCTCCTGTCGTTGTCATGAGTGCACACTATGCATGATGGGTAATGAATAATAAGTGGCATCGCAACAATATGCCGTACAGCTATGATTGTGGACGACCAGTTGGATTAAATGGATATGAAGCGAGTTGTCCTTTGTGCGTACTTATGAATAATTGTATTTGACTCCAGATTTTACAGTGTATTGTTGACATTTATTCTCCGTTTCTAATTCTAGTAGTTTTTAAAGTATATTCTCATTTTGTATTGTGCGTTTTATCTGTTGTGAATGGTAAAACTGCGTCATTCTCCAGAAGTGTGTTTGTAAGTAAAGTTTTGAATGTTCAAGGTGGTTTGTTTGTACCTTAGTTTGAAAGCACGGCAGTATTACAACAGAAAACTCAAACCATCTGCAGTCGACTCCAAGGTACCACGTGAAGCCAGTTGTACCCGCGAACCTTAATAGGATACTTATCTATTGTTGGTATTCAGGGCTCGTCCGACTGGGGGGAGACCCTCGGACGTACCCAGGGAATTGCGGGTTTATGCTCATTATAT
This sequence comes from Callionymus lyra, assembly GCF_982586985.1. Lineage (NCBI taxonomy): Eukaryota > Metazoa > Chordata > Actinopteri > Syngnathiformes > Callionymidae > Callionymus > Callionymus lyra. Next base: position 1,480,161 of record NC_141818.1, on the reverse strand, counting down.
TTTGGTTGGAGATACTTTGTTCTTTTCTTGATTTCGTTAAACGTTTTTGTGATTTTTCTCTTACAGTTCTCTGTGCAAAGAACCTGGCGAAGAAAGACTTCTTCCGTAAGTATAAATCAAGTCTATAGCTGAACTATTGAATATGCATTTACTATGACTATTGCTTAATGTTGTGATTATATTATAGTTTAGGACATTATTAGATGTTTTTCAACGTAACACAACCAGAGATTTGTCTATCTGGTTAACCTAGTCTAACCTAGATTCCTAAAAAAAATGCTTTGCAGAACCTTAAAGATGCTATTAGGCCTCAGAGGAGGATTTATTGTAAATGTTTAGTTATGACCGAAAAGAAGCTCCAACAGTGTTTACTAGAGCAGTGATACTTGTGTGTGAGTTAAGCCAATCGTTGGCACTAGAAAAGTAATTGTTTACTCTCAACACCAACCTAAGTTTAAGGTTTCTCTTAGAAATGTTGTCAACGATTGGTATAAACTAAAGTATTAACTGGTGCTCTTTCACCAGGGTTACCTGATCCCTTCGCTAAAGTGGTCGTCGATGGCTCGGGACAGTGTCACTCGACCGACACTGTGAGAAACACCTTGGATCCCAAATGGAATCAACATTATGATCTGTGAGTATGAAGGACGTGACGCATCGTGATACTATTGTGTTGGACCCAAGTATCGTGACCAGTGTCAAGAGATTCACGACTCTGGTTTAAAAATACACGTATCATGCTAGGAGCACCTTCATGTATCATGCTAGGAGCACCTTCACGTATCATGCTAGGAGCACCTTCACGTATCATGCTAGGAGCACCTTCATGTATCATGCTAGGAGCACCTTCACGTATCATGCTAGGAGCACCTTCACGTATCATGCTAGGAGCACCTTCACGTATCATGCTAGGAGCACCTTCACGTATCATGCTAGGAGCACCTTCACGTATCATGCTAGGAGCACCTTCACGTATCATGCTAGGAGCACCTTCACGTATCATGCTAGGAGCACCTTCACGTATCATGCTAGGAGCACCTTCACGTATCATGCTAGGAGCACCTTCACGTATCATGCTAGGAGCACCTTCACGTATCATGCTAGGAGCACCTTCACGTATCATGCTAGGAGCACCTTCACGTATCATGCTAGGAGCACCTTCACGGATCATGCTAGGAGCACCTTCACGGATCATGCTAGGAGCACCTTCACGTATCATGCTAGGAGCACCTTCATTTATCATGCTAGGATCACCTTCATGTATCATGCTAGGAGCACCTTCATGTATCATGCTAGGAGCACCTTCATGTATAATGCTAGGAGCACCTTCACGGATCATGCTAGGAGCACCTTCACGGATCATGCTAGGAGCACCTTCATGTATCATGCTAGGAGCACCTTCATGTATCATGCTAGGAGCACCTTCATGTATCATGCCTAGGAGCACCTTCATGGATCATGCTAGGAGCACCTTCACGGATCATGCTAGGAGCACCTTCACGTATCATGCTACGAGCACCTTCACGTATCATGCTAGGAGCACCTTCACGTATCATGCTAGGAGCACCTTCACGTATCATGCTAGGAGCACCTTCACGTATCATGCTAGGAGCACCTTCACGTATCATGCTAGGAGCACCTTCACGTATCATGCTAGGAGCACCTTCACGTATCATGCTAGGAGCACCTTCACGTATCATGCTAGGAGCACCTTCACGTATCATGCTAGGAGCACCTTCACGTATCATGCTAGGAGCACCTTCACGTATCATGCTAGGAGCACCTTCACGTATCATGCTAGGAGCACCTTCACGGATCATGCTAGGAGCACCTTCACGGATCATGCTAGGAGCACCTTCACGTATCATGCTAGGAGCACCTTCATTTATCATGCTAGGAGCACCTTCATGTATCATGCTAGGAGCACCTTCATGTATCATGCTAGGAGCACCTTCATGTATCATGCTAGGAGCACCTTCATGTATCATGCTAGGAGCACCTTCACGGATCATGCTAGGAGCACCTTCACGGATCATGCTAGGAGCACCTTCATGTATCATGCTAGGAGCACCTTCATGTATCATGCCTAGGAGCACCTTCATGGATCATGCTAGGAGCACCTTCACGGATCATGCTAGGAGCACCTTCACGGATCATGCTAGGAGCACCTTCACGTATCATGCTACGAGCACCTTCACGTATCATGCTACGAGCACCTTCACGTATCATGCTAGGAGCACCTTCACGTATCATGCTAGGAGCACCTTCACGTATCATGCTAGGAGCACCTTCACGTATCATGCTAGGAGCACCTTCACGTATCATGCTAGGAGCACCTTCATGTATCATGCTAGGAGCACCTTCATGTATCATGCTAGGAGCACCTTCATGTATCATGCTAGGAGCACCTTCATGTATCATGCTAGGAGCACCTTCATGTATCATGCTAGGAGCACCTTCATGGATCATGCTAGGAGCACCTTCATGTATCATGCTAGGAGCACCTTCATGGATCATGCTAGGAGCACCTTCACGGATCATGCTAGGAGCACCTTCACGTATCATGCTAGGAGCACCTTCACGTATCATGCTAGGAGCACCTTCATGTATCATGCTAGGAGCACCTTCACGTATCATGCTAGGAGCACCTTCACGTATCATGCTAGGAGCACCTTCATGTATCATGCTAGGAGCACCTTCACGTATCATGCTAGGAGCACCTTCACGTATCATGCTAGGAGCACCTTCACGTATCATGCTAGGAGCACCTTCACGTATCATGCTAGGAGCACCTTCACGTATCATGCTAGGAGCACCTTCACGTATCATGCTAGGAGCACCTTCACGTATCATGCTAGGAGCACCTTCACGTATCATGCTAGGAGCACCTTCACGTATCATGCTAGGAGCACCTTCACGTATCATGCTAGGAGCACCTTCACGTATCATGCTAGGAGCACCTTCACGTATCATGCTAGGAGCACCTTCACGTATCATGCTAGGAGCACCTTCACGTATCATGCTAGGAGCACCTTCACGTATCATGCTAGGAGCACCTTCACGTATCATGCTAGGAGCACCTTCACGTATCATGCTAGGAGCACCTTCATGTATCATGCTAGGAGCACCTTCACGTATCATGCTAGGAGCACCTTCACGTATCATGCTAGGAGCACCTTCATGTATCATGCTAGGAGCACCTTCGTGTATCATGCTAGGAGCACCTTCCTGTATCATGCTAGGAGCACCTTCGTGTATCATGCTAGGAGCACCTTCATGGATCATGCTAGGAGCACCTTCATGTATCATGCTAGGAGCACCTTCGTGTATCATGCTAGGAGCACCTTCATGGATCATGCTAGGAGCACCTTCATGTTCTCCTGGAGGTCATTGCTTCCTCTGTATTCTCGTCTGCTTCTGGAGAGTGTGTTCCCCGCCAGCAACCCCTGGCCTCTTCCTCCGCCTCAGGAAATGGCTTACATGCCACTGAAGTCAGATGAGGAGTGTGGTCTTGGCAGCCTTCCGATTGGCCACACCTCCACATGCAGCCTGAGTGTGTGGGGTTCGTTTCCCCTCGACAAACCCTCTACATTAGTCTCAGTGGCGTGACATAATCTTACGTATTACAGATGTCGACGGCTTGTACCTTCTCACCCCGGGCTCTTCGGAGATGGGCTGAGGAGGTACAAGAATACAGATGTAAGGACGAAATGCTGTGTCTCAAATCACACACTTCTCTAGTATACTAGAAGTTAGTATGCATCAGGATAGTGTACGTACTAACTAGTAACTAATCCTCCACAGATAGTATGTCTCAAATCACACACTTCTCTAGTATACTAGAAGTTAGTATCATCAGGATAGTGTACGTAGTAACTAATCCTACACAGATAGTATGTCTCAAATCACATACTTCTCTAGTATACTAGAAGTTGGTATGCATCAGGATAGTGTACGTACTAACTAGTAACTAATCCTCCACAGATAGTATGTCTCAAATCACACACTTCTCTAGTATACTAGAAGTTGGTATGCATCAGGATAGTGTACGTACTAACTAGTAACTAATCCTCCACAGATAGTATGTCTCAAATCACACACTTCTCTAGTATACTAGAAGTTAGTATCATCAGGATAGTGTACGTACTAACTAGTAACTAATCCTTCACAGATAGTATGTCTCAAATCACATACTTCTCTAGTATACTAGAAGTTGGTATGCATCAGGATAGTGTACGTACTAACTAGTAACTAATCCTCCACAGATAGTATGTCTCAAATCACATACTTCTCTAGTATACTAGAAGTTGGTATGCATCAGGATAGTGTACGTACTAACTAGTAACTAATCCTACACAGATAGTATGTCTCAAATCACATACTTCTCTAGTATACTAGAAGTTGGTATGCATCAGGATAGTGTACGTACTAACTAGTAACTAATCCTCCACAGATAGTATGTCTCAAATCACATACTTCTCTAGTATACTAGAAGTTGGTATGCATCAGGATAGTGTACGTACTAACTAGTAACTAATCCTCCACAGATAGTATGTCTCAAATCACATACTTCTCTAGTATACTAGAAGTTAGTATGCATCAGGATAGTGTACGTACTAACTAGTAACTAATCCTTCACAGATAGTATGTCTCAAATCACATACTTCTCTAGTATACTAGAAGTTAGTATGCATCAGGATAGTGTACGTACTAACTAGTAACTAATCCTCCACAGATAGTATGTCTCAAATCACATACTTCTCTTAGTATACTAGAAGTTAGTATGCATCAGGATAGTGTACGTACTAACTAGTAACTAATCCTCCACAGATAGTATGTCTCAAATCACATACTTCTCTAGTATACTAGAAGTTAGTATGCATCAGGATAGTGTACGTACTAACTAGTAACTAATCCTTCACAGATAGTATGTCTCAAATCACATACTTCTCTAGTATACTAGAAGTTAGTATCATCAGGATAGTGTACGTACTAACTAGTAACTAATCCTTCACAGATAGTATGTCTCAAATCACATACTTCTCTAGTATACTAGAAGTTAGTATGCATCAGGATAGTGTACGTACTAACTAGTAACTAATCCTCCACAGATAGTATGTCTCAAATCACATACTTCTCTTAGTATACTAGAAGTTAGTATGCATCAGGATAGTGTACGTACTAACTAGTAACTAATCCTCCACAGATAGTATGTCTCAAATCACATACTTCTCTTAGTATACTAGAAGTTAGTATGCATCAGGATAGTGTACGTACTAACTAGTAACTAATCCTCCACAGATAGTATGTCTCAAACATACTTCTCTAGTATACTAGAAGTTAGTATGCATCAGGATAGTGTACGTACTAACTAGTAACTAATCCTTCACAGATAGTATGTCTCAAATCACATACTTCTTTAGTATACTAGAAGTTAGTATGCATCAGGATAGTGTAGGTACTAACTAGTAACTAATTCTCCACAGATAGTTTATATATATATATGTGTATATATATATATATGTATATATATATGTATGTGTATATATATATGTATGTGTATATATATATGTATGTATATATATATATATATATATGTATGTATATATATATATATATATATGTATATATATATATATATATATATGTATGTATATATATATATATATGTATATATATATATATATGTATATTTATATATATGTATATATATATATATATTTATATATATGTATATATATATATATATGTATATATATATATATATTTATATATATGACGTAACTTCCGTTTACAACGTCACTAAGATGGAGTCGTTTAGTGCAGAAAGTGTCGATCGATCCATACTCAGTTTTGTGGGTGTTTTAGTGACAATCTAGTGTTGCATGGCGCACTACCTTTCGCATACTAAGAATTGAGACGCACTTACACACTAAAAATACTAACTTTGAGTACACAAGTATGTGATTTGAGACACAGCACTAGATTTACAATCGACAGATCTCATGTCTGTTCAAGGTACCAGAATAGAAAACAGTCTGATTGTTGTTTTCATCACAGAAATATAAACATTAAAAAATATTTTTCGTTTAAATCGTACGATTGTTTTTTATTCTGAATTTCTAACCGTATTCAGTACGTTCCGTTGAAACTTCGAACCGTACATCGTAATCATTTTTATTTCGACTCGTTGAACGCCAGACTCCAAACATCGCAGCTCATGTGTTCAGAAGGAAATCCCCTGGTGTCGCAGTGGAACCTCCAGCTCTGCATCCACGCTGGGCTGCGAGGCTGTAATTAGTGCCGAAGACACTGCTGTGTTTGACTGTAACATCTGTCTGGGTCGCAGACGGCGGTGGAACACATCACAGGAACTTCCTCTGTTCAGCGACCGCGACTAGACTCACTTCGTCTGCACTAAATCTGTACAAACACTCCAGCATCTGCTCACAAATGATTTCAAATCACCAGCGTCTGCTGCACAGTCAGATCAGACGCTGGTGGAAGGACTTTTGCAATTTCTTTGAGTCGAAGAATGAATTGTAAGTAAGTAATTTGTATTTATATAGAGCTTTTCCAGACCAGGGTCACAAAGCGCTTCAACAATCAAAACAATACTCACTAAAAGATATACTTTAAAGGTCAAGATAATACTGAGAACAACACAGGAGTCTCAGAGAATCAAGGAAAAAGCCTGAACGAATAAAAAAGTTGCGTTTCTAACGACGGCTGATTCTGTTTTCCAGCTACATCGGTAAAGCAGATTCCATCACCATCAGCGTGTGGAACCATAAGAAGATCCATAAAAAGCAGGGGGCCGGCTTCCTTGGATGTGTGCGCCTACTTTCCAACGCCATCAACAGACTCAAAGACACCGGCTGTGAGTGTCTGCGTGTCCTCGGAGGCTACACATGTTTTTTAAAGCAGTATTGAGCAGCACCTTATTTAGGGCTGAGGACCACCATTAGAAGAAGAAGCCTGTGCAAAAGCATTGTACTGTGTGATGGACACGAAGGGTTTACTCGCTGTCGGATGAATCCAGGTCAGCATGACTGACCCCCTCCTCTCTAAACCCTCACTTGTACTTGCACTCTCCCGATATTTAACTGGGCCAAAATGTGAGAGGATCTCCACGGGAGGCCTGGATCAAGGGAATCCTCCGATGGATCATCTGAGAATGAATGTAGTACAAATAGTATAGTCTGTCACTTTTTCTAGATGACTTTCTAAATGCAGAATCAATCCATCAAAATATCTTGTTTGATCAGATGAAAATGAAAATAAATCTCGATTCATCGCGACCCATGCTGTGTCTCAAATCACATACTTCTCTTAGTATACTAGAAGTTAGTGTGCATCAGGATAGTGTACGTACTAACTAGTAACTAATCCTCCACAGATAGTATGTCTCAAACATACTTCTCTTAGTATACTAGAAGTTAGTATCATCAGGATAGTGTACGTACTAACTAGTAACTAATCCTCCACAGATAGTATGTCTCAAACATACTTCTCTTAGTATACTAGAAGTTAGTATCATCAGGATAGTGTACGTACTAACTAGTAACTAATCCTCCACAGATAGTATGTCTCAAACATACTTCTCTTAGTATACTAGAAGTTAGTATGCATCAGGATAGTGTACGTACTAACTAGTAACTAATCCTCCACAGATAGTATGTCTCAAATCACATACTTCTCTTAGTATACTAGAAGTTAGTATCATCAGGATAGTGTACATACTAACTAGTAACTAATCCTCCACAGATAGTATGTCTCAAACATACTTATCTTAGTATACTAGAAGTTAGTATGCATCAGGATAGTGTACGTACTAACTAGTAACTAATCCTCCACTGATAGTTTGTCTCAAATCAAACTCTGCTGCTACACACTAACAGGAAATGACGCGACAGCTTCTTCTTCTACTACTATTTAACGCTGATTTACTGTGAACGATGAACCAGCTGTAGGAACACTATCGACACCTGCTGGCAGCACGTTTGCTAGTTTGGAAGAAGAAATAAATATGAGAAACCAAATATTCGCAAGATATTTACGCTGGTATCAGCACCAAAGATGTGCCATCTTCATACTGTTGCCTGAAAATTCACCTGTAAGTATATATATATATAATATATTATTATATTATGACGTAACTTCCGTTTACAACGTCACTAAGATGGAGTCGTTTAGTGTAGAAAGTGTCCATCGATTCATACTCAGTTTTGTGGGCGTTTTAGTGACAATCTAGTGTGTATGGAGCACTAACTACATTTACATACTAAGAATTGAGACACACTTACACACTAAAAATACTAACTTTGAGTACACAAGTATGTGATTTGAGACACAGCTCCAGAGACGACACAAGGGTTAAAACCTACTGAAACTGACGTGAAGCAGAAGAGAGAAAACAAACGTCTAGATCACAAAGAAATATTTGAGATAAAAATGGAATCCACCGTTACCTTTGAGGTCGAGGTGTTGATTCTTCTTTTTGTCTTATGTCGAATCCTTGTTATGGTTTAGTGACATGACGAGGATGGAAATAACCTAATCTTTGTGGCTGGTGTGTTGTGCATATTTACCCTCGGCTCACAGTCTAATTGTCTAAATATCCAAAGTATAAATATCCGATATAATGGTTAGTGTGAAGCCACCAAAACCACATGAGAATGCGCTCGTGTGGTTCTGACACATGTCCCCCTCATGTCCCCCTCATGTCCCCCTCATGCCCCCACATGCCCCCACATGTCCCCCTCATGCCCCCTCATGCCCCCTCATGTCCCCCCTCATGTCCCCCCTCATGTCCCCCCTCATGTCCCCCCTCATGTCCCCCCTCATGTCCCCCCTCATGCCCCCACATGTCCCCCACATGTCCCCCTCATGTCCCCCCTCATGTCCCCCCTCATGTCCCCCCTCATGTCCCCCTGCCCCGTCTGAGGAAGTGCCCTTGTCTTCAAAGTCCACTTTACAGTCGGCGTTTTTGGCCTTTTTTTGGCATGACGGGTGCGTCACGGGTGCGTCACGGGTGCGTCACGGGTGCGTCACGGGTGCGTCACGGGTGCGTCACGGGTGCGTCACGGGTGCGTCACGGGTGCGTCACGGGTGCGTCACGGGTGCGTCACGGGTGCGTCACGGGTGCGTCACGGGTGCGTCACGGGTGCGTCACGGGTGCGTCACGGGTGCGTCACGGGTGCGTCACGGGTGCGTCACGGGTGCGTCACGGGTGCGTCACGGGTGCGTCACGGGTGCGTCACGGGTGCGTCACGGGTGCGTCACGGGTGCGTCACGGGTGCGTCACGGGTGCGTCACGGGTGCGTCACGGGTGCGTCACGGGTGCGTCACGGGTGCGTCACGGGTGCGTCACGGGTGCGTCACGGGTGCGTCACGGGTGCGTCACGGGTGCGTCACGGGTGCGTCACGGGTGCGTCACGGGTGCGTCACGGGTGCGTCACGGGTGCGTCACGGGTGCGTCACGGGTGCGTCACGGGTGCGTCACGGGTGCGTCACGGGTGCATCACGGGTGCATCACTACTTCCTGCAGACGAACCCCTGCGACCTTTGGCCCGTTTTCTCAACACAAACAAACAGAAGATTCTGGCCTCAGCTGTCGCTTCTTACGACGCGTCCGTTTCTGCATGTATGACCTGATGACTCGCGGCTCGTCGTAACGACACGCATGTTGTGAAATATTGACGTGTTCTCGAGCTGAAGAACATTTGTGGTTTAATGTCTGCAAACGCCGTGTCTCGACCGACTTCCTATTTACAAGACGATCTGCCTCAAGGCGTCTGATCCGTCCCTGTTTAGTCTGAGCTGCAGCTCTGACATCACGGCAGACGGAACCTCAAGAACCAGAACCTTAGAGGATTCTAATGCTCTTCTTCTGTGTCTCACTCTTTTAACACTTTTAAAACTTGTTGTTTCCACTTCATCCCTAAAATAAAGTCGTCGTTATGGTTCATCGTTGCAGATCAGAGGCTGGACCTGAACAAGCTCGGTCCGAACGACAACGATACCATCAGAGGACAGATCGTTGGTAAGAAGAATACAAACTTCACGTTCTATTAATGAGTGGCCATTCAGATGGTTCAACTTTTGATTGACACACGACTGATCCAATCATTTTAGTGCTTCACTCAATGGGCGGAGCTTATGACAAGGAAAGCGTCTCATTGGTTTTAATTTATTTATTTTTTTGCAACTTGACTTTTATTTATAGAATATAATATCAGACAAAAATGTTTTGTTAGACGAGAATCATGTGACTGCGTGAACTGATGACATCATCACTCTCTGGATGTTTTAATCACTCCTTTATCTTTCTGATAGTGAGTCTTCAATCCCGCGATCGTATCGGCTCCGGGGGGCCGGTGGTGGACTGCAGTCGACTCTTCGACAACGATTTACCCGACGGGTCAGTACGATGACGCTCAACGGTCTCCTCTGAAAGTGATCTGGTCAAGAATGTACGTCGTAACCGTTGGAATCAAAACAGGTGGGAGGAGAGAAGGACCGCCACCGGACGGATCCAGTACCTGAACCACATCACGCGCACAACACAATGGGAGCGACCCACCAGGTGAGCAACACACACACATCTTCATGATTTAGTATTTATCAGCTTGAACTTCTAGTTTCCAGAAAGTCTTCTTTTATCAGCTTTATCGTGGTTTTTCTCACTATTCTTCGGTTTCATTTTCCACGCAGATCTATTTCCATGTCTTGTATTAAGTGTTAAACTGCCGTCTGTAACAAATGAAAGTGTAGCTTCGCTGTTCCTCTGTTACGAACGCGTCTTTTTTTATGAACAACGAATAAACTACAGAACTCGGTGGGAGGTAATGACGACCACACCAACGTTACTTATGGTGCCAACAAAACAGTGACCTCCCATGATGCCTTTCTACACACTGCTCTACTGTCCATGTCCTTATGTCAGAGGGGATTCCCTGCTGCGATTAGATGGCTGGGCGGCAGAGCATCCGGGGACCCGTCACGGGTAGTCAATGTAAACGAGTGAAAAATCAAACGGTCACTACTTTGCGGATCCATTTCTCATTGTTTTCTAAAAGCCTCACATTTTTGAAAACGATCTCAGCCTTTTAAAGAAAACGTTCCCTCGCACTAGACTGGTTTTATTTGGCCGGCGTCGGCGCAGAAAGAACTGACGCCTTCCTGCGAGACCTTATCAGCGGAGCCACCGCCGCGAGCGAATCATTCATCATCATCATCATCATCTCGTCCCCCGGACGCCATGATCTCGTCCCCCGGACGCCATGATCTCGTCCCCCGGACGCCATCATCTCGTCCCCCGGACGCCATGATCTCGTCCCCCGGACGCCATGATCTCGTCCCCCGGACGCCATGATCTCGTCCCCCGGACGCCAGCGCCACGTCACGGGACGGACGACCTCGGAGTCTTAGGCCGAACAGACGAGATCCGACTTCTTGAAAGATGAGGCTGAGAAAAGAAAGCACTGCTGTATTTTTTTTATTTCACTTCTGAGCGATCAAGGCCTTCAGTGCCAGGAAGAGGAAATGGGGGGCGAGGGGCGAGGGGCAGGGGTCCGGGCTGACGGAGGGTTTCAGATAACCCAGGCGTCGGTCACTCTGGGCAGCCAGACGGTAATCAGACGTGTTACACGGACACACACACTCTCAAGTTCAAGCCAGGCTGTCTGTGTTTGTGTTTGCTTATCAGATAATGTGCCTCCGAGGTCCAGAGCTTCAGTCGCACAAACAAAAGAAGGTCTGGAGCCGTTGGAGGCCTTCTCTCCTCGCTCTGGTGCAAACCCATAATCCTGCTCGCCACTTAAAGTTCACCCAAAACCGTAGAATACATTTCTCTCCCTCGCACTGTTGACACAGACAAACTAGTTTCCAATAATTACACTTTGAACGCACAGATGTCTAGACGCCGTGAGAGGAAATAGATCCGCTGTCAACATCACACGACCAGCGTACGAGCCTTTCCTGCTTTTTCCTCCAGTCTTTAAAAAAAAAAAGGTTTCACCAACGAAAGGGAAAAAATGTCTCACAGAGGCTGTTTACTTGTTTTCTCAGGCCGGCCTCCGAGTACTCCAGTCCCTCCGGGCGTCCCTTGAGCTGCGTCGTGGACGAGAACACGCCGGTCATGACGCCCATCAACGGCGCCGAAGCCAACGGTCCGCCGGGCGAACAGCGGATCCAGGAGAGACGGGTTCGGTCGCAGCGACACCGCAACTACATGAGTCGAACACACCTGCACACGCCGCCCGACCTGCCCGAGGGTTACGGTAAGACTCGCCCGAAGAGCTGCCGTTGTCAGAGCTTCATGAAGTTCATGAAGTTCATGAAGCTCATAAAGTTCAAATCCTGTGGAGACGGATCAGTTGAAATAACTGTTGTCGTCACTGCTGCTCAAATTAAATCTACTTTGTACCGTTTGTCACTATATATACTATGTATATAACTTACATTTCCGTGCATTATTTAAAGCAGTATAATGAGCATAAAGAATCTTTAATGGCAGATTTAATAGAAATATAATGGAACTTTCAAGTGACTGAAGGTTTGGAGAAGTTTTACCGAGACTGAGAACATGTCAGTGACGACGATGATTGATGATCCATGAGTGAGAGAAACGATCATGAGAGAAACTATCTATCAGAACAATTTATCTTGTCTTCAATGAATAATGTCTTCAATAAAGTTCTAAACTATCTTATCTACACTATCTTATCTAAACTATCTACACTATCTTATCCAAACTATCTTATCTAAACTATCTTATCCAAACTATCTTATCTAAACTATCTACACTATCTTATCCAAACTATCTTATCCAAACTATCTTATCTAAACTATCTTATCCAAACTATCTTATCTAAACTATCTACACTATCTTATCCAAACTATCTTATCTAAACTATCTACACTATCTTATCTAAACTATCTTATCCAAACTATCTTATCCAAACTATCTTATCCAAACTATCTACACTATCTTATCTAAACTATCTTATCCAAACTATCTTATCCAAACTATCTTATCCAAACTATCTTATCTGAACTATCTACACTATCTTATCCAAACTATCTTATCTAAACTATCTACACTATCTTATCTAAACTATCTTATCCAAACTATCTTATCCAAACTATCTTATCCAAACTATCTACACTATCCAAACTATCTTATCTAAACTATCTTATCCAAACTATCTTATCTAAACTATCTACACTATCTTATCCAAACTATCTTATCTAAACTATCTACACTATCTTATCCAAACTATCTTATCTAAACTATCTACACTATCTTATCTAAACTATCTTATCCAAACTATCTTATCCAACCTATCTTATCCAAACTATCTACACTATCTTATCTAAACTATCTTATCCAAACTATCTTATCCAAACTATCTTATCTAAACTATCTACACTATCTTATCCAAACTATCTTATCTAAACTATCTACACTATCTTATCCAAACTATCTTATCTAAACTATCTACACTATCTTATCTAAACTATCTTATCCAAACTATCTTATCCAAACTATCTTATCCAAACTATCTACACTATCCAAACTATCTTATCTAAACTATGTTATCTAAACTATCTTATCCAAACTATCTTATCCAAACTATCTACACTATCTTATCTAAACTATCTTATCCAAACTATCTTATCTAAACTATCTTATCCAAACTATCTTATCCAAACTATCTACACTATCTTATCTAAACTATCTTATCCAAACTATCTTATCCAAACTATCTACACTATCCAAACTATCTTATCTAAACTATGTTATCTAAACTATCCAAACTATCTTATCTAAACCATCAAATGTGTGAACATGCATCTCATTTGCACAGATCCTCTGACATTGAGCTGGAAATAAAGTCCAGTCTATTTAAAAACTGCTCTCAGTGACAAAGTTTGCTTTTTTTCCACTGCGCTCTGGTTTTGTTGAGCGACTGCAGCTTCTGTGATTAACATTCGAGTCAGGCTGAGGATCTTCTGCTCAGACCGCGGCGACACAGAGAAGCTGTGTTCTGGTGTCTCCGATCGAGAAAGTTCTGCTGTGAAACCTGGTTCTGTCGTGAAAGTAGTGATGATTCTGGAGCTTCTTGTTTGAACTGATTTTATGAATCTTTCTTCTGTCTGTTTGATCACCACATCAAGTCCTGAGTCTTCTTTAGATCGGTTTTCTGTTGTATAGAAACAAATTGTTCTTTCTATTCATTTAAACTCGACGCGTTCTCCTTGTTGAGACCAGCAGCAGCAGGTTCTCAGTCTGAGGTCGGAGTCACTGATGCTCCTGGTCTCTCCTGAACTCTGTGAACTCCTGAGGTTCTGAGAGACTCGACCACACATGACGATGTGTAAAATGAATGAATGAAAACTTTGCTACATTTCTAATCATACACATAAAACTACCATTATTTAAACGTATTATTTGTTGTTGTACTTGAACGTTTCCCGGAGGTAACCAGAGAAGAGAGTGAATACATTCCAGCGTGACGGCAATCATGGACGTCCTGGAGGAGTTTCAGTGTCTCTGTCTTCAGAAGGAGGCACTGAGGTCTGAGGAGATCATTTGATCTGCAGTTTTCTTTTTTTGAGAAGGAGGTGAAGAATAATGGCAGAAAAGAATGTCTACCTTTTTAGGGAATCTACAAACAAGAGGTTCACATTCTTTCTCTTCCACGACGTTCACTTTCCTCAGACTCTGAGCTTTTCATTCAGTTTTTTGTTTCTTGTTAAATTTAGTTTTTTTGTTTGGTGAAAAACAACATGATCAAATATCTGCATAACTGTAGGTGTTTTTTGGCGTTAAAGTTTAAACATTTTGTGCCTTCATAGAGAGACATTTTAATATTAAATTTTTATAGATTATAGATTTCTTAACAAAATGAATGGAAACTTGTTGGAATGTAACTTTATTTATGTTTAAACTTTAAGACTGTAAAGGAACGACCATCATCTGTATTTCTAATGCATCTTTCAAACGACTGTCAATAATCAAAAACTAACATTAGCTCAACACGACACATGATGAACCGCAGGTAACATGAAAATAATAAAAGATTATTTACAAATGAGCAAAGTGGAATAATCGAAATGAAACTGAGCCAAAGATGAAAAGATAACGTTGCATTAAGTCGGTCTGTGAAAGTGTGTTTCTAAAGAAGTTGGACCTCAAACACGGATCGAGGGACTGTTTCAAAACAGTTGAGAAAGTCCAGCAAACGAGGACCTGCCCGAGGATCTGAGACCAGGTCATCGTGAGGTCATCGTGAGGTCATCACGTCTGGCCTTGACTCCCAGCTTCAACTCAGATATAAAGTAATAAGACGTGTTTAGAAATCTCTTCTAAAAGGAAGACGAACAATGAGGCTAAAATGATGGCGTCTGTTGAAGTCCAGAGCGAGGTTCTGGTGATGAAAGAACAGACAGTCGAGTCTTAACGAGTGGCTTTTATGAAGGTTCATTTCTTTTATATTATTTTGAGTCTTTTTTTATTTGTTCTAATTGCCTCCTCCATCCTCGGGTCTTCAACACCAGACACTGTGTTTCAGTTGATGTTTCTCTTTGTGTTTGTTCCTGTACTGATGATGATGTTTCCTCAGAGCAAAGGACGACTCAACAAGGCCAGGTCTACTTCCTGCACACACAGACCGGCGTCAGCACGTGGCACGACCCTCGCGTCCCCAGGTAACGTCCAGTCAAAGCTACACTTTCAAACTTCTTATGATCAACAACGATGAAGAAAATGGTACTTGATTATTATATATTTCTTAACAGAATGAATGGAAACTTGTTGGAATGTAACTTTATTTATTTTTAAACTTTGCAAAGACTGTAAAGGAAACTCTGTCAATAGAAGTTAGTATAGATGGATAGCTTGCATAGATGGATAGTAGCGTAGATAACTAGCTAGCATAGATAGATAGCTTGCATATATAAATAGCTAGCATAGCTAGATAGTTGCATAGATAGCTAGCTAGCATAGATAGATGGTTGCATAGATAGCTAGCTAGCATAGATGGATGGTTGGATAGATAGCTAGCTAGCATAGATAGATGGTTGCGTAGATGGATAGCTAGCTAGCGTAGATAGATGGTTGGATAGATAGCTAGCTAGCATAGATAGATGGTTGCGTAGATGGATAGCTAGCTAGCGTAGATAGATGGTTGCATAGATAGCTAGCTAGCATAGATAGGTGGTTGCATAGATAGATAGATAGATAGCTAGCATAGATAGATAGCTAGCTAGATGGATAGTTGCGGAGATGGATAGCTATCATAGATGGATATCTAGCATAGCTAGATAGTTGCATAGATAGCTAGCTAGCATAGATAGATGGTTGCATAGATAGCTAGCTAGCATAGATGGATGGTTGGATAGATAGCTAGCTAGCATAGATAGATGGTTGCGTAGATGGATAGCTAGCTAGCGTAGATAGATGGTTGGATAGATAGCTAGCTAGCATAGATAGATGGTTGCGTAGATGGATAGCTAGCTAGCGTAGATAGATGGTTGGATAGATAGCTAGCTAGCATAGATAGATGGTTGCGTAGATGGATAGCTAGCTAGCGTAGATAGATGGTTGCATAGATAGCTAGCTAGCATAGATAGGTGGTTGCATAGATAGATAGATAGATAGCTAGCATAGATAGATAGCTAGCTAGATGGATAGTTGCGGAGATGGATAGCTATCATAGATGGATATCTAGCATAGCTAGCTAGTTGCATAGATAGCTAGCTTGCATAGCTAGCTAGCATAGATAGATGGTTGCATAGATAGCTAGGTAGCATAGTTAGCTAGGTAGCATAGCTAGCTGGTTGTATAGATAGATGGTTGCGTAGATAGCTAGCATAGATCGATGGTTGCATAGCTAACTGGCATAGATAGATGAACTTTATTGAGCAGGTTCTCTGTTAGCCACTGTTGCTGTATCAAAGTATTGTTGTGGTTGCAGGGATCTGAGCAACGTGAACTGCGAGGAGCTCGGACCTCTCCCTCCAGGCTGGGAGATCAGGAACACGGCGACCGGTCGCGTCTACTTCGTGGACCACAACAATCGCACGACACAGTTCACCGACCCTCGACTTTCTGCCAACTTGCATTTGGTTCTGAAGTAAGTGGAACTTTTGTGGGTCGAGCTGAAGATGTTTCCGACTCGATAGTGTTTTAATTCATCCTTCGTGTCCGTCAGTCCCAGTCCAAACGGATCCCGTGTTCCCGTGGAACAGAACCAGAACCCGAACCCCAGGTACTAGTTTTCTTCAACGTTAATTTCTAGTTTGAGCAGCTGTTGTCAGACGTGTCATCTCGTTGTGTCTCGTTGTCGTTGTGTCTCGTTGTCGTTGTGTCTCGTTGTCGTTGTGTCTCGTTGTTGTTGTGTCTCGTTGTCGTTGTGTCTCGTTGTGTCTCGTTGTCGTTGTGTCTCGTTGTGTCTCGTTGTCGTTGTGTCTCGTTGTGTCTCGTTGTGTCTCGTTGTGTCTCGTTGTCGTTGTGTCTCGTTGTGTCTCGTTGTCGTTGTGTCTCGTTGTCGTTGTGTGTCGTTGTCGTTGTGTGTCGTTGTTGTTGTGTCTCCTCGGCAAACAAACCATTGTCAGACCTCGCGCTGATGAGGGTTTGAATCGTGAGACACAGACATGACTGTGGTCAGTGTCACCGTCTGTCGCTCTCACACCAGATTTTGTGTAGGTGATGACATCAGTTTTACATCAACACACACCAGTGTATGTGCGTGATGTTAAACTGTTGTTGAAACATGTGTTTCAGTTCGGCGTCTTACACTTGTTGGATCTCTCCTTGTTTTTTGTTTCATTTCCTGGAACAAAATGACCATTTCCTGGAACAAAATGACCATTTCCTGGAACAAAATGACCATTTCCTGGAACAAATTACTATTTCAGATACAAAATTAATATTTCCTTGTAAATATGAAAACTCAATCAAATTTTAGTCTCTGAAATACATTCTTACAAAGAACATTTTCAATGTTTTTGGCCCCTCTGGGCCACCGTACAACACTTGCAGCGCTCGTGACATAAAGACACCTTTGATTCCTGTGAGGCTGAAGTTGTCGCACAGAGTGACTCTGAAGACTCGTGTTCTTCAGTCGGACCTCCAGCCACAAAAACAAACAGCAGTGATTATACAGAACCAACTGGCAAAACACTGAACCCGCTTGGCCCGGGAAAGTCTAAATAGATGAAAACCACTGAGGGACGGAAGGGTGTCGGGAGAAGTGGATCCTGCTGCACTTGAAGACCAGACCTCACCCTGAGCAGACCAGACAGAACTTCATGTTCAGCAGAACCTCGCAGGCAAACCGGGCCACAGATGAGTTGTTTTCTCAAGGCCCACCCAGAACCAGAACCCTGACCACCTCGGTCAGGGTTCTTCATTTTCCAACGATATTCCTCATTGGAGTCTGTCCCAGCTACTCGGGGTGGGAGGCGGGTGATCAGAAATGATCATCACATGCGGTGATTTGACCTTCATAGACGACCTTGAACCTGCTTCTCTGAGTGGACTTTCATTTGAACTTTTATAGTATAATAATATATATAATAATAACTCAGTTATATATAATAATAACTCATTGATGTTTGTTTGGTTTTGTTGTACTTTGGGTTCATGAGAAACTTGTTCAAATAATAATTCATAAAGAAAGACTTTATTTCTTTAAAAAATAAAAACACTTATGAAGAAAGAAAATTAGAAATCATTCAAACAAAGTGGTTGACTTTACAGACTGAGACAAAATGACCATTATTATTATTATTATTATTATTGTTATTGTTATTATTATTGTTATTGTTATTATTGTTATTATTATTATTATTGTTATTATTAGTGTTATTGTTATTATTGTTATTGTTATTATTATTATTGTTATTGTTATTATTATTATTGTTATTATTATTGTTATTATTATTCTTATTGTTATTATTATTATTGTTATTATTATTGTTATTATTATTCTTATTGTTATTATTATTATTGTTATTGTTATTATTATTATTCTTATTGTTATTATTATTATTGTTATTGTTATTATTATTATTGTTATTATTGTTATTATTATTGTTATTATTATTGTTATTATTGTTATTATTATTATTGTTGTTATTGTTATTGTTATTATTGTTATTGTTATTGTTATTATTATTATTATTATTATTGTTATTGTTATTATTATTGTTATTGTTATTATTGTTATTGTTATTGTTATTGTTATTATTGTTATTGTTATTGTTATTGTTATTATTATTATTGTTATTATTATTGTTATTATTATTGTTGTTGTTGTTATTGTTATTGTTATTGTTATTATTATTATTGTTATTATTGTTATTGTTGTTATTATTATTGTTATTATTATTATTGTTATTGTTGTTGTTATTATTATGGCCACGATCATTTCTTCAACATTAAAACTCTTAAGAAAAGAAGGTAAATAAAGAAGTGATACTGACTCCTGGTTCTGTCCCTGCAGTCAGGCGGTCCAGTCCAAGGGCCCGGGTGTCCCCGTGGGTCCCGTCCAGGCCCCGTCTCCGTCCCAGCTGCCGGACGAGGCCGAGTGTCTGACGGTGCCGAAGTACAAGAGGGATCTGGTCCAGAAGCTGAAGATCCTGAGGCAGGAGCTGTCGCAGCAGCAGCCTCAGGCCGGACACTGTCGCATCGAGGTCTGCAGGGAGGAGATCTTCGAGGTACGTCTTCATGTTGGTCTTCACTGGACGTCTCTCTAGACCAGAAGTTTGGCTCGAACACACAAACTCTTCGCTGCCAACATTCCAGAGCAACATTTCAAGAAAAGCCTTTTTTTTTAATGGTTCTGAAGTGGTTCTGCTGCTTTTCTTCTCCTCTTTTCCTGCTCCGTCGCTCCGTCTCTCAGAAGAACATTCTTTCTCAGTGACTTCAGACTGAAGACCTAGAGTCTGTTCATCCAGACGTAGACGTCGCTATAAGTCCAGCAATAAAAGAATGACTTCATGCCTCATGGATGTGACAGCTGTGGACGGAACACTGTGAAGATCACACAGTTACTGCTGCAGCCACAGCTGACACACAAACGAGTGAACACATTTACAAACTAGTGAACACATTTACAAACTAGTGAACACATTTACAAACTAGTGAACACATTTACAAACTAGTGAACACATTTACAAACTAGTGAACACATTTACAAACTAGTGAACACATTTACAAACTAGTGAACACACTTACAAACTAGTGAACACATTTACAAACTAGTGAACACATTTACAAACTAGTGAACACATTTACAAACTAGTGAACACACTTACAAACTAGTGAACACACTTACAAACTAGTGAACACATTTACAAACTAGTGAACACACTTACAAACTAGTGAACACATTTACAAACTAGTGAACACATTTACAAACTAGTGAACACATTTACAAACTAGTGAACACATTTACAAACTAGTGAACACATTTACAAACTAGTGAACACACTTACAAACGAGTGAACACATTTACAAACTAGTGAACACATTTACAAACTAGTGAACACATTTACAAACTAGTGAACACATTTACAAACTAGTGAACACATTTACAAACTAGTGAACACATTTACAAACTAGTGAACACATTTACAAACTAGTGAACACATTTACAAACTAGTGAACACACTTACAAACTAGTGAACACACTTACAAACTAGTGAACACATTTACAAACTAGTGAACACACTTACAAACTAGTGAACACACTTACAAACTAGTGAACACACTTACAAACTAGTGAACACACTTACAAACTAGTGAACACACTTACAAACTAGTGAACACATTTACAAACTAGTGAACACATTTACAAACTAGTGAACACATTTACAAACGAGTGAACACACTTACAAACTAGTGAACACATTTACAAACTAGTGAACACACTTACAAACTAGTGAACACATTTACAAACGAGTGAACACATTTACAAACTAGTGAACACATTTACAAACTAGTGAACACATTTACAAACTAGTGAACACACTTACAAACTAGTGAACACATTTACAAACGAGTGAACACACTTACAAACGAGTGAACACACTTACAAACTAGTGAACACACTTACAAACTAGTGAACACATTTACAAACTAGTGAACACATTTACAAACTAGTGAACACATTTACAAACTAGTGAACACATTTACAAACTAGTGAACACATTTACAAACTAGTGAACACATTTACAAACTAGTGAACACATTTACAAACTAGTGAGACACATTTACAAACTAGTGAACACATTTACAAACTATTTAGACTCATTTATAAACTAGTGAGACTCATTTACAAACTAGTCCTTGGTTAGGCGCCTCTGTTGAGAGTCATGTTCTTGAAAGACTTAACCAGGTGTGTTCCTCAGGAGTCGTACCGGCAGGTGATGAAGATGCGACCCAAGGATCTGTGGAAGAGACTCATGATCAAGTTCCGCGGCGAGGAGGGTCTGGACTACGGGGGCGTCGCCCGAGAGTGGTTGTACCTGCTGTCGCACGAGATGCTGAACCCGTACTACGGCCTGTTCCAGTATTCTAGAGACGACATCTACACCCTGCAGATCAACCCGGACTCTGCTGTCAACCCGGTAACACCTGCTGTCTCGCCTCCTGTCTCGCCTCCTGTCTCGCCTCCTGTCTCGCCTCCTGTCTCGCCTCCTGTCTCGCCTCCTGTCTCGCCTCCTGTCTCGCCTCCTGTCTCGCCTCCTGTCTCTCATCACTGTCTCGCCTCCTGTCTCGCCTCCTGTCTCGCCTCCTGTCACTCATCACTGTCTCGCCTCCTGTCTCGCCTCCTGTCTCTTATCACTGTCTCGCCTCCTGT